>NW_024116789.1:0-5107 GCF_003073215.2 Triticum urartu
TATATATATATATGTTTATGTATCACACGCACACATACATATATATGATCTTACGACATAGGGGCCCATGTCGTCGAGTTCGCCTAGGGCCTCCCAAAACACAGGGCCAGCCCTGAACGTGTTGTACGGGTTGGGACCGTTAGCTGCGGGGTCGCTGCCTCCATATCTCCAACCAGCACCAAGCAGTAGGGGGCGTGTGTTTGGTAGGTCGCATAGAGGCCAACCAGGCCGCGTGGAAAGAAAATGAGCTATTTGGCTGTGTGCGTTTACTGTTGGGTCCGCATCGTAAGAAACTTAGAGCATCTTCAACAGGCACTCAAAGATTGCCTCACGCGCTAAAAGCAGTTGTTTTTATGCGCCGGAGACAGAAAATAGTGCACGGGTGTGCGTGCAGGCTGCTGCAGGTGAGGCCGCCGGCTTGGGCGCCGTGTTTGTGTGCATCTGAAAAACGGAACCCCTTCGTCGTTCCCGCGCGTAAAAAGACTATTTTGGCGTTGTAAAAGAATTATACCGCACCGAGGTGAAACGCGCCTGTTGGAGATGCTCTCAAAGCAGCTCTCAGCCAGGCCCGCTAGGCACTGCCGAATCGGCAGTTTCCAGCCAGTTAGGCTGAGTTGAGTCACATCAAGCACACATGATGGGCCCCCTTGCACGAGAATATGCCAGTGCAATGTAAGCTCCTCTCTAGTCTCATTTCTTCCTCGTCCCTTCTAATCTACACAACAGTGTTTCGATTCGAGATAAGCTCTACATAAAAAAGATGCATATCGATTTTATGCTTTGTAGTTTTGTCTATTGTAAATGCTCAATTTTGTGTTCATGTATGGAGCTATTTTGGATGAATTTTGTCAAATTTGTCGCGTACGGTCAACCGTTTGAAATTTCCTTTGACAGTAGCTTCATCTCGCAGTTTCACATGACTTTTGTGTTGTATATTTTCTGTTTCGACGATCGTAGACGAGTAGATCTACATCTTCCTCGTGAATTGTATATATGCATATGCGTGATATGTTTTAATGACACTCCTTAGGGCATCTTCAATGAGGACCCTCATTTCATCCAACTATATATCTGTCTATCTATGTACAGAAAAAAATGTTGACCATGCATCAATTGAGCGACACATTTAATAATCAATGTTGTTAAATTCCGGTCGACTTGGTTATATCTCAGTCGATGCTATATTCATAAGATCTTGCTTTGTGTAAAAAAAATATTTTTAGTTTTTCCTTTTTCCTTTTTTCATATGGTATGTCACATGATTGAGATTTGGTTAACTCTCAGTCGACTAAGACCTAGCCGCATCCTTTTATAATTCAGTCAAGTGACAAATAGTTAAATCAGAAGAATAATTGTCGATGCCTTTTATTCTCTCGTATATATGAGTACAAAATCAGCACATATGGCACCATACAACAGCAGGTACGATCGGTCGAGTGTAAATCAAACATTGCACATTGATCTAGGACTTGAAAGAACGAAGCACGTACGCTCGGTCTTTTATTTTGGTCAGCAATTAAGTTTCGCTCGTCGTGGCACGTAACATCGCGCGTACGATGGAACATGCTAGGCGGCGGTGACGGCGATCTTCATGCCGGACTGGCAGTGTCCAGGAATGCTGCATATGAAGTAGTTCGTGCCGCGTGCGAGGGTAACGCGGTCGGAGCCGGACTTGTAGACCTTGGCGCCGTTTGCCGGCTTGGCGCAGGCCTTGTACCCCGCCGCGCTCACCGCCACCACGTCGTGCGCCGTCGCGTCGTACTTGAACACTGCAAGCAGCCAGATTCACATGCATCAAAACTTCTTCTCATCAGTGTGCATGCAGAAAACTATCAATCCATGCATGCACGTATATAGGTACGAACCTAGGACGTCGCCGGCCTTGAAGCGCTTGCCGGTGGGCCAGGAGTTGGTATTGAAGGACCAGCCGCCGCGGTCGCCGACGTTGAACACCGCCGCGTCCACCACCGCCGCCGCGCTCAGGAGCACGCACACGAGCAGCACGCACACGACCACGGCTGCACTGCCTCTTCCCTGGGCCGCCATTGCTAGCTAGCTTAGGAGCGCCTACCAATCAAACAAACACTCGAGAGCTAGCAGGTAGGAGGAGAAGCAGAGGAGGTATGTGGGAGTGAGGTGCGGTGGTGGTTGGCAATGGACTAGCCGCCCGGTGCGGTTATATATAGGCCCCGCCGGAGTGGAGGCGTGAGGGCAAGTAGGGCAAAAGGTGTGTGGAAATACTGTTAGTTTTCTCCGGAGTTCTCTGTTGCTGTATTCTTCTTCCGAGAAGGTGTGGAGTAGAGTGGAATGAGGTTGGCCAACGACCCACAGCAATGGAGGCGCCATTAAATTGCCTAGCTTTGGACCGTCGACCAATGTTCATGCATCATTCTGATGCAGAGGCCAGGGGTGATCCTCCTTTTCTGAAAAAATGCTCTGCTCGACGGCGACAAATCCTACGTGAGTTGAATTACAAGTGAACGTCGGACAAAAGGATGTGAGACGTGACGACGCCAACCCGGCCACTACTTAGCGTGGAAACATTTGAAGTACGTAAAGGTGGCAAAGGTGTGGAAAACAACACACCACGCGCGCAAAGGTGGCGTCCAAGTACAATTGGACCGCGCACCATACGTATAATCAAAGATCAAATCTCCCAAGTCCCTCTCAACACCATCAGATTAATCTTAACTGCAACTTTGCATTGGAGTCGACATATTTGCGCGTGAAGCTCGACGTGTACATGATACTCGATCCGTAACTCACACGTAGAGTCGTTGCGGGGCAGTGACTAGTGCTGATTATAATATAATTTTTTTGAGACAATAGTGCTAACTATAATAACACTGGCTGGCCGCTGGCCGCTCGACGTGTATATGATGGATGGGCCGGCAGAGGAAGACGACCGTAAGGTCGGGTCGCAGGTGAGGTCGCCGTCGACTGGAAACATATGCAAGTAGTGTACATAGGTTCTGGTGCATCTGCACTTCCGTCCAAGGTGTTGTGCGGGAGCCGGTAGCTGCGGGGTCTCCAACCAACAGCAAGCACCATAGTCCATAACCTGCTTGGCCTGGCTCCGGCCGGCGTACCAAACGGCGGCCGGCGAGCAGCAGTGTGGACGGCCATCGCTCGTCGATGCAGGGCAGTTTCTTTTAGTGGGCTTCGCTGAGAACGCCCCAGTTGAGCTGGCCCAAGTAGGCTTCGCTGTTTTTTTTTCTGTTTCCTTTTTCCTTTTTTTCTTTTTCTTTTGTATATTATACAAAAGGTTCGTATTACGAAAATGCTCATCGTATATTGAGAGAATGTTCACAATATAATGAAAAAAGTTCACTGTGCATTATAAAATTGTTCATCGTATACTAAGAAATTATTCATCCGTTTATACAAAAATGTTTGATGTGTATTTTGAAAATGTTCAACATATATTAAAAAAATTCACTGTATTAAAAAAGTTCACGCTATATAAAAACATTTTCAGTATGTATTTTCAAAAGTATTCACCATATATTACAAAAATGTTCACAATATATTAAAAAACACAATCTATATTTGGAAAATGTTCACCGTATATTAAAACAATATTCACCATATATTTTAAAAACATGGTCTATATTTGGAAATTGTTCACCATATATTAAAACAATGTTCACCGTGTATTTTAAAAAGCATGGTCTATATTTTAAAAACAATCATCGTATATTAGAAAAATGTTCATGTATACTAAATGATATTTGAAAACTTCAAAAAACAATTGTTCAGAACTTTCATAAAATGATTGAAAAATTTCAAAAGTTGTTCGAAATGCTCTCATTTTTCCAAAAAATGTCCGCATTTTAATATATAAAACCGACTAAAAATGCTAAAAATATTAGCTACGGTAGTTCTATTATATAAATTGGATCTCGTTGTTGGGCCGACCCACCTGGTGAGAACCCTTTGCCAAAGCTCGACTATCGGCGCACACATGCGTCCAATTGAAGCACTCAAGCAGATGGTCACATGCGGCATCAGTATCGGCCCTAAAATGTTAATGTCGGGGCAGTCTTGTACTGGGCCTCCACGGGCCATGGGCCAATGTAAGCCCTAGTGTATGTGCACTTGTGGAATGAATCATATTTCCCCCTATCCATATTAATCGTTGCTGATTTAGTACAACTTTAATACAACTGTTATCAAACACACTCCTATAAGTATTATCTGGAAATATGAGGCATGACAAAGACACCATGTATCAATGTTTTCAAAACATTTAAAATCTTTTTGTTAGTTTATAGTTATTTTTTCAGACAGATCCAAATTAAAGCGTGTGCCCTCACCGTCATGGGATTGTGGTGTCTCCATGCATTTCCAAACTTTGACCCATCTCTTTCAGTGCCCCACCTCCGTCAATTCGAGGGTTTGCATGCTGGATGATAGCGTCCCAACCCCCTCGAATCTATTTGGAGGAGGCGTGGAACCATTTCTCCATCGTCCATACCTCGTGGCCAGTCTAGGTCCACGCAACGGACGTCTCGCTTGCACTCTAAGTAGTCTGGAAATCTAGAACTCAAAAATGGTCTTTGATGGGCTATATATCGTTGCCCTCGACACTGGGTTCTTAGAACACCATCACACGTAGGTTGTCATCCTATCCTTTCTTGGCATGAGCTTCATTTATTATGGAACCCTAGTATGTGGATTATTTATTCGATGCACCATGCACATGCTCCCTCGGAGAACTTTTTTGTGTATTCATGTGGGCAATCGTCGTCCAGTGTTTGCCTAAAAAACATTGTTATAATTATATGTGTAGATAGGATGGAAACACCATAGGGGAAGGAGACACACCGAACATGCACCCTCGTTTCTCCATACACCGGTACATGGTTGATGCTATTGACCATTGTAGGCTTCCTGCTCCGAGCACATCACCATCTTTCCTTTGACTCGACCTTCTCTTCCATGATGACACTATCGTAAAAGGGGCAATATAAGCATCATCAACTGACTTGTGGTTGAGTTTTGGATTTTGGCTTTGCCGAGAGAAAAATGCTGATATGGCTAACATGCAAAAGATGAAGCAACTCGTTGTGAATTTTATCTACGCCGCCATACCTCATGTGAGGTG
>NW_024116790.1:0-9328 GCF_003073215.2 Triticum urartu
CCAAGGCCGACTTCATCACCTACTACGAGGACGCGCAGACCAGGCGCCCCGTCAAATGGATCTTCTACACAGGTAATTAGTTAAATCGATTGATTAACCCTCCCCTAGCCCCCTTTGAAGGCCATGAATGGCAATATGAGTTAGTGATTGTGATTTCGCTGATGATATAGGGCATCCTGCAATATTGGGGGTACACATGGTCTTTTGTTAATCCCCTGTGGCTGTGTGGTTAGGGTCTTTAAAAATTCAGTAATTCACCCATTGCCCATTGAACATGGTGATGTTACAGAGACACCACACTGGATACAAGCCAAACAGAAAGGATTACAATAATATAGTACTAAGAAAGGAGAATTAATTTGGGTGGAACCACACAACAATCTGACAGACTGTGGTGAAGAGGAGAAAAAAAAATTGCAGTCAACTCTCACCAAAGCACACAGATACACCATTGCTCTGCCGCAACTTGTGTTGTCAAGTATCTGACTCGTGCGGGTTAAACTTATCTTTTAAATGTGCGGTGTCACTGAAACATTTGACTGCTCTCTGCAAGATGAGTCAGTTTAGAAAATAACCCCCATGGTTCTGAAACATTTGCTCCAGTGACACTGCCCATCCTTTAAATGTCAGTTTGGTGCCAACCCGTAAAGACAACCACTAAAATCATACTGCATTCACCCGAGTGAGTCCTGCCAGTAGGCAACCTGTTTCCTCTATCATAGTTTCAGCGTTGGGATACATGATTGTGGGTGTGAGAATGCGACAGCCTCTCTGTAGCACACCCATCTGCCATAACTTTAGCCGTCAGTCTTGAATCTGCAGCTATGAGCCTATTAACACAAACGGGCAAAGCCAAGTGTCTAGCTGGAAGATATTTCCGTTGCAGCCAAACATGCAACTGGCGGCTATATCTAATGGTCTATTAGGCTTTCTGTTTTGCTATATTCAACCTATGGGCTTTATTGCCTAGCTTGTATTGAAACCTTCCAAGTTTATTGTACCGAGCCCTCCATCATTTTTATACTTCTGTATACATCCTTGCATGAAAGTATGGAAACAGGGCATTGTCATACATCTACATTTGTCGCACCTGTCAACGATAAAGAAATTCCGTAGGGCTCATTGGATATAGACGGAGAACTATCAGTATGGGATGCACCTCCCTTTGTTAGAGCATTGGATATATATATGTATGTGTCAGATCCCTAGTGACCATTTATGAACCTGTAGGTTTAAGCCTATGAACAGATTGAGACAAGGCCAAATATGTGAGTCATGTGACTACAAAATGTTTCAGTTTGCAGCCAAATATGTGATTCATGCGACTACAAAATGTTCCACTTTGCAGCCAAATATGTGGCTCTTACCTATTGCCTGCTCAAGATCTATTATAGGCAGTGTGCTGGATTTATGGATGTTAGCTACCGATATTGTCTAGGTGTCTTTTTATGTATTGCTTAAAGCCGCCATATGCAACATAATTGGTACAAGTCAAACATAGCCAGCTTGTGCAATTCACGATGAGGCTAAGGCTTGCTGCAGTGCTGGTGCCCTCTAGTGCCATCTGTTCTGTCCAGAACCATACATTTCCTTTCCAGACTGGCGACCAGTGAAGGGGAGACAAAAACTGTAGTGAATTCCTACTCTCTACTTCAGCAGCAGGAAAAGGAAGATTTCAAATCAAAACATACACTAGTTTAGCATCCATGCTTTAGGGAGCTGGGGATTAATTTTCTACAGCCACCAGTTTTATTTGCTCCAGTGATACCGTCCATCGATTAAATGCCAGTTTGGTGCCAACCCGTAAAGACAAACGCTAAGATCATATACCCAATTCATCCAAACAAGTCCTGCCAATATGCAACCTGTTCCCCCTATCATAGTTTCAGCGTTGGGATACAGCATTGTAGGTGTGAGACTGCGACAGCCTATCTTTAGCACACCCATCTGCCATAATTTTAGCGATCAGTCTTGAATCTGCAGCTATGAGCGTATTAACAGAAACAGGCAAAGTCAAATGTTTGGCTGGAAGATGTTCCTATTGCCTGCTAAAAGATGGCTCCCACTTGTTTTATCAAGATTTAATTTAGGTGCCGGGCTGGATGAGTGGGTGTTAGTTTCCGGTTCCCTTGAACTAGAGTAACGTGTATCTATCTAGAAAGAGAAATGCCTTCAATCTGCAGAAGAAGTGCATCTGCTCTGCTCGGTGTATCAGCGGATGCAATGTAGTGTGATGACCAGAGTAATACACAGTAGTGTTAGTTTTCAAGACTGGTCGTTTGTTTGACGATCGATCATAGGCAAACAACCAGATATCGACCGTTGCAGGTCAGATTAGCAACCACAGATTTCTTGGTTGTTCAGCCATAGTAGCACTGATGATGCATACCAGGTACAACCTAAACTTTGAGTACGCTGACGTTTCCTGATGCGCATGCAGGGCGGACGGCTCACGTGATGAGCTTCGAGCCGGGGGCTGTGCTGGAGGATGTTGCGGAATGGCAGGCGCCTGACTACTGCTTCACCGCTGAGAACGACCTCGCCTCCGAACCTGCTGATCGGCGCGACGACGACGGCTTCATCCCCAGAATCAGAATGCCGTTGGAAGGCTAGTCTATCTCGCGGAACCGTTCGACCGTCGCTCGCGATTGATCGCTGTGTACTACTGTATGTAACAAGGCCGTGCTCTGCTGTTGCCTGCTGATCGAGTGCGTGTGCGCCGGCAGCAGCGTTTCGCCCGGACATTGATTCGCTTAATCACATTTTGCTGGCAAACCGACCGGGCAGTTCGCTGCGCAAGACGTTTGCTGCAAATAAATCTGTCTGTCCGTAGCTCTATACTGTATGTGGTGATGGATGGTGGTTGCACAACCGGTGGAGCTGCTGCAGCTGCACGAGGGAAACGGGGAGCGACCCAACCGTCGCGGTCTCGCGGCTGCTGGCTCATACCTCGCTCGTCAGACACCAAGCAATACACCACCTCAACCGTCAACTCTCCAGCAGTTTACTTAACACTCTGTCGAGTCGTCTCCATCGGATGCCAAGTTCCTCTCTCTCTCTCGTGCCATTACCGTTCACCGTTAACTTCGCAAGTTGCTGGGCAGTGTCCATCAAAGATACATCCATTTTTGTGACAAGTAATTCTAAACGGAGGGAGTAGCTGCTTGACCTGACGAATTAAAACACGTGCCCATGAATATTACTCCGTACCAATAGAGCTCTGAAGCTGCAACATGGAGCTGTAACTACTATTGCAGCAATTCTTTTACTGCCAATCTTTCTTTGAGGTTGCAGACGGGGGGTCCTAACTAAGAGCCCGTTCGGTTCCTCTCGCTCCCTCGATTGCGCTCCCGGAGCGGATCACGCTGCTGCAGCCAATTTTCACGGAGCGACTAAAACTGAGCTCCACAACTCCGCGGAGTCTTATATTGGAGTGAAGTGGAGAGATTCCGAACAGGGTCTAAGCCTTTGGGGGTGGGCTCTGAAGATACACATGGGACGGACGGACACATGCGTCCACTTCAGTTCCTGCCGGCAGACCGCGACGGAGCACCTCAGTCACTCACACTCACACGACATCACAGTCACAGCGTTAATAATAACTTGCACCGGCAGCCCAGCGTACCCCACACCCTTCTCCAGTTATAAAAACCAACACCCCTGGCCGCTCCCTTCCCAACTGACACAGAGCAGATCGAGCGCCACCGTTGCAGCACAGTTGGTACCAGTGAAACATAGACGTGTTTTCCAGAACTTATTATCCCTTTCTTGTAGTGAAATGATGTGCAGATATTTTGTTTGTTTTGGCAAATTTTGATATTATTAGTTAATGAGAATCAATTTGTACCGGTTCATAAATATATCCAGCAGTTTGTGGTAAAGGCGAGAAATGAAGGTGGTCAATTTGTCTCACTCTCTCTTATGGCACACAATTGGTGCCATCTGTTGTGTCCAGAATCATACATTTCCTTTCCTGACTGGTGACTAGTGAAGGGGACACAATGTTGTAGCGAAGTCTCACTCTCTACTAAGACAAATAATGTACAAATAAATCTCTACAGCGATCTGTCTTATTTGCTCCAGTGATACTGCCCACCCATTAAATGTCAGTTTGGTGCCGACCCGTAAAGAGTAGACAACCACTAAAATCGTACCGCATTCATCCGAACTGGTGCTGCCAATATGCAGCATGTGTCCCCTATCATAGTTTCAGCGTTGGGATAGAGGATTGTAGGTGTGAGAGTGCGACAGCCTCTATTTAGCACACCCATCTGCCATAACTTTAGCCTCCAGTCCTGAATCTGCAGCTACAAGCTTATTAGTAGCAACAGGCAAAGCCAAATGTCTGCTGGAAGATGTTGGAGTTGAAGCCAAACATGCCTGCTAAAAATAGCTCCCACTAATATAGGTGCCGGGCTGGATGAGTGGGTGTTAGTTTCCAGTTCCCTTGAACTAGAAAATGTGTGTCTATCTAGAAAGAGAAATGCCTGAACTGTGATGTCTAGTAGAAAATGCCTGAAATGTCTACTAGAAAATGTGTGTCTATCAGCGGGTGCACTGAACTGTGATGACCAAAGTAATAGTAATAGTTTCCGAGATTGTTGTTTGTTTGGTGCTCACAGGTAAGGTAAGCAACCAGATACTGACTGTTGCATGTCAAATCAGCAACGGACTTTCCTCGTTGTTCAGCCATACCACATTACCACTGATACTACATGATAAGTAGGAGCTGCAGCCTCAAGTTTGAGTATGCTGACGTCTTCTGATGCTCATGCATGCAGGGCGGACGGCGCACGTGATGAGCTTTGAGCCAGGGGCGGTGCTGGAGGACGCCACGGAATGGCAGGCGCCCGACTACTGCTTCGCCGCCGGGAACGACCTCGCCTCCGAACTTGATGATGGGCGCGACGATGCGGGCTTCGTCGCCAGGATCAGAATGCCGTTCGAAGTCTAGTCTATCTCATCGTGGAACCGTGCGAGCGTCGCTGGTGCGCGCCTGAGCGCTCTCCATGGTTTAGTTTGTAACATGGCCGTGCTCTGCTGATCAAGTGCTTGTGTGCAACATTGGTTTGCTTAATCACATTTTCTGGCAAACTGAAACTGGCAATACTTGTGCAAAGAGAGAGGGAGAGAGATACAGTAGTCGTCGGTGCTGAAAGGGAATCTGTCTGTATGTTTGTCTGCACAACCGATTGATGGAGCTGCACGAGGGAAACGGGGAGCGATCCGTCGCCATCTCGCGGCTGTTGGCTCATAACTCTGCTCGTCAGACACCAAGCAGCAGTTTATTCGACACTCATGTCGACTCGTGTCGAACGCGAGGACCAACAACGGAGAACGGATGCCAAGTTTCTTCATCCCGAGCGCGATGAGGCCCAACGACATGTGCTCGCGTATGGTCTCTCTCACTCTCTCTTGTTCTCTGCGTAAGTTCCTAACTAGTAGGATGGCAGGCACGTACTGTTTTGGGTGTGTGCCTCAAGTCTGCCATTACCGTTGGTTCACTGTCAACTTCGCAAGTTGCTGGGCAGTCTTGATCAAAGGCACGTAGTACGTAGTAAGCTGAAAGTGTCACTGCTCCAAGTAATAAGATTAAGAAAAGGAAGCGACTTTTCCAGCTACAAGTGTCAATGCTAGCAACTAGCTGCTTGACCTCACCAAGGAGTAGTTACTAACGCAGCTGGCGAGAGATCGATGTTGCGTACGTAAGAATTTAGCTTTGAGACTGCAACATGAAGCCGTAACTACTACTGCAACAACAATCCTTTTACTGCCAATATAGTACTATCTTTTACTAGTAGCTTTCAGACATGGGACGGACTCTGCCGAAGAAGATACACATGGGACGGACGGACACATGTGTCCACTTCAGTTCCTGCCGGCAGACGGCGACGGAGCACCTCACTCGCTCACACTCACATGTCATCACAGTGATAGCCTTCATACTAACATGCACCGGCAGCCCAGCTCACCCCCCCACACTTCTCCAGCTATAAGAACCAACACCCCCGGCCTCTCCCTTCCCAACTGACACAGAGCAGATCGAGCGCCACCGTTGCAACAGGAATGGATCATTTCGTTACCGACGATGAGCACCAACGCGGCCATGGCGACAGTGACGGCGACGCGGCGGAGTGGAAGAAGGTGGCGGAGCTGAGGGCCGTGGTCGAGGCCCAGGACCCCGCAGCCAAGGTACCCTCCCTACCGCATCCATCGTCTCCTTGATTCCTCGTCAACTCGTCGCGTGAGTGACTAGATACTAGATCACTCCACTCCCTAGCCCTCGAAATACATACGCCCATGAATGACCACTTCAATCGCACAACCTTGGATGCATGGTTAGTTAATTTCCTTCGGCTAGGTGAACCAGATCCATCGAATTCATTAATTAATCTGGACGGGTCAATTAGGTTGGTGTGCTTAATTAGCAGAGAGTGGTTGGTTAATTTCCTTGTCGGACACGTACTATCTTCTCATCTGCGAGGAGACAACGTACGGGTGGTTCATCAGTCCTTTGTGTCAGTCCCCGTGACAAAGAGCAATCATCCTTATAGAATCTGCCGTCCAATCATGTGCATACACGTGGATGATGATCCAGTTGTTGATCTACTGCCATCCTACACTTGCTTGCTTGCAGGAGGAGGACGACTTTGCACTGCGGCGGTTCCTGCGTGCCCGGGACCACAACATCGGCAAGGCGTCGACGATGCTCCTCCAGTACCTCGCCTGGAAGCGTGTTGCCAAGCCTCGCGGCTCCATCTCGGACGACGAGGTGCGTGGCGAGATCGCAAAGGACAGGGTCCGCATGCAGGGCTTCGACCGCCTCAACCGCCCCATGGCATATCTCTATGGCGCGCGCCATTTCCCTGCCCATCGTGACCTTGGCGAGTTCAAGCGCTACGTCGCCTATGTCCTCGACAAAATCTGCACTAGGTATATATCCACATGGACCCATCAAGTTAATGCACAACATTCTGCTAACTAGCTAGTCACGGTTGATCGATCGAGTAACTAATTGTTGGGGTCTGTCCTGATCTTTTATAGGTTGCCAGTGAGGCAGGAGAAGTTTGCGGTTTTGATAGACATGAAGGGGTGGGGGTATGCGAATTGTGACATCCGGGGTTACGTGGCGGCATTGGAAATCATGCAGGGCTATTACCCGGAGCGCCTTGGCCGGGTGTTCCTGATCCACGTGCCCTACATGTTCATGACGGCATGGAAGATGGTGTATCCATTCATTGACGACCGGACCCGGAAGAAGTTTGTGTTTGTCGCCGATAAGGACCTCAAATCCACGCTCCAGGGCGCCATTGATGAGTCCCAGCTCCCCGAGGAGTACGGTGGCAAGTTGAAGCTTTAGGGCTACAACAATTCACTGTAGTCCAAATCCATCCGATGATTGGACAATGGTGATCACTACCTGACATACTCAATTAAGGGTGCATCAAAACTTCCACCACAGTCAACCTAATAGAAGTGACAATCCTTTTAAAGCGGGGGATCGACTCCCCACGCTTACTAGACATAAGGGACATGTAGAGCTATGCCAAAAAGGCTCACTGGTTTAAAGATAAAGCAACGACCATGATACAAACGAAATCGAACAACGCACTAACATAACACACACACACACACACACACACAGTGATAGATACATAGGTATTGAAGATCAGCAACACCATCCCATACAACTTCAAGCAAGCAATAGATGTACAATACGCATCACATGAAGTTGACGAAACTCCCAACCGTGAGCGAGCCACGATGGAGGGACGAAGCTGAACGCCGATGAACCATGAGATCCAAGGCTGCGTCCTCAGGATGGGTAGGACACCGGACTACCGGAGCGCATCCACCGCCCGATCCTAAAGATAATGATTTTCATCCAGAGAGCAACTGCAAGGAAGCCTTTAAGGAACTGATGACGCCCACGGACACCGCCACTGTCGGCCTAGCGGAAGCCAAACAAGAACTTTACCTCGGCAATCAGCTTTGCCTCCGAGTAGGGTGTAGTCAGTCGCGAGATACCTACCGCACCATCTCCACGGAACATTGAATTCTAGCCACCAGGCCGCCCACGCGGCCATGGTGGTCATGAACACCCCAGCTACGAGCTCCGCGCACGAACACCACAACTTTCACCACTCAGGCCGCCGCCCCAGCAACCATGGCCCCGACTCCAAACCCCCTCCCTACTAGCTTGTTTTTTTGCGAAAAAACTTTCAATCTATTCATCTTCAATCATGGTAGAACAGGAAACACTAGAAATAATAAAAATTACATGCAGATCCATAGACCACCTAGCGACGACTACAAGCACTGAAGCGAGCCGAAGGCGTGCCGCTGTCATCGCTCATCCCTCGCCGGAGCAGGGCAAACGTTGTTGTAGTACACAGTCGGGAAGTCGTCGTGCTAAGGCCTCATGGAACCAATGCACCAGAACAGCAACCACCGCAGATGAAGAGTGTAGATCAAAATAATCCAACCTAAAGTTACACGAACGAAGACGAACGACGAACAGATCCGAGCAAATCCACCAAAGACAGATCCGCCAGAGACACACCCGCACACGCCCACCGATGATGCTAGATGCATCACCAGAATGGGGGCTAGGCGGGGAGACCTTTATTTCATCTTCAGGGAGCCGGCGCCGTCTCGCCTTCCTGAGCAGGACACAAACCATAACAAAGCTCAAAAACAGATCTAAAAATGAACCCTCCCACCGGCAAGGGCCGAGATCCACGCCGCCTACATGGCCCTAAGGCCACCGGAGACGGGACGGACCGGCGCCGGCGCTGGTGGGAGGCAAAGAACCCTAGTACCGGGGAGGCGGCGGGTGGGTACGGTGTTTGACCCTCTCACTAGCTTGTTGCTTATGTATTTTCAATAACAAAAAAATCCCCCCTTATATATGTTTGGATTAGTGAATCATAAGAGCATCTCCAGCCGTTGGCCCCCCAGGAGGCGCTAAAAATCGCCCCCTGGGGGCGCACCGGCGCAAAACGCGCGCTGGGGGCGTGATGCCACCCAGTCGCGGCGCCCACGGGATTTTTTTGAACGGCACAAACACGACGAGTTCATGCATATTTCGGCGACTTCAAACCAAATTCGACCAAACACGGCACAAACACGCCCGCTCATACATATTTAAAGTATTTTACAAAAAGAGAAAAACACACTACTAGGCCCGCCCGCCGTCTCGCTCGCCTCGCCGCTCCTCGCTGGCCGCCGCCCTTGCAGTTCTACATGCCGAGGAGGCTGTAGAACCGCGGGGAGGCGCTGTCCCCTGTGTCGCCCCCCGACTTGCCGCCGGCGCGCCCGCCAACCC
>NW_024116791.1:0-13385 GCF_003073215.2 Triticum urartu
GCGGCCGGCGCAGCCTCAGCGGCAGCAGCGGCCGGAGTGGCTTCGGCCTCCCAGAAGGCGGTCTTCTTCCCGGTCTTGGAGACCGTCTGGAAAACGTCTTCTGGCTTGACGTTGCCCTTCACGGTCACCTTCTGCTGCTCCATGTCGATGTCGAAGCTCTCGACGCCTGCCACGGGGAGAAAAACCAAAGCATTAGCAGTGAGACCACCATAGAATTCTAGTTCAGTTCCAATGTATTGGCTGTGAAGTTTGTTTTAGTCATTCCCTTTGCGGTTGAAACTGATTTTCACAAGCAGGTAGATATAAATGCATTGGTGGAGTAGCTTTGATTGAAAGGAAGCAAGTAGACGCAGAGAGGAAATAACCTTCCATTTTGGTGAGCACCCTTTTAACCGCCCCCGAGCAACCTCCGCAGGACATTGCCACCTTGAGGACAACAGTCTGCCGACCATAATAAGACGAGAACATTTTGTTTCTGTTAGATTCTAACAGATCAAACATTATCTTAGCCTATTTCGATCAAGCAATCTTTCTTTTTTGACGAATGATCAACTAATCCAACACGGGGTATATAATAATAGACGACAAACTAGAAGTCTCTCCTAGCTAGGCTAGCTACTTCCTATTGATTTTCTTGATCTATTCATCAACCGATAACTGAGAAGAGAGGAACCATGCTACGAAAAATCAGAAAAAAAGAGATGTTGGGTAAATAAGAAGGCAGGGAAAGATGGTTGGCGGTTGCAGCAGGAGTCAAGAGGAGAAGATCGGGACCCCGGCGATCGATGTCGTCGGAGGGAGAGTTTGATGATGCCTGCACCTGTTCTGGCTTCAATGATTGCGGTTGGGGGCCGGCTTAAATAGACGCCTGCCAGGAGGAGGAAGAAGAAGAAGATGCGTAGCAGGGAAGGGAAGCACAAGGAAGGAAGGGGCGGTGAGCGGTGGGTGGACGTGCACCAAACACGCATAAAGCTAGCAAAGCATCCCCCTCGACCGATGGATCGGTAGGGATGGGCATTGTTCATGCCGGCCTGCGTTGGCTTGGGAGGGGTAGTACAAGTGCCGGAAGTAGTACACCCTCCCTTGTGCAGTACACATGCTGTACATTTGCCTTTTCTTTTCGAGGGGTCGTTGTACATAGATTCTGTTTCCAAGGCCAGCAGCGAAGAGTGAGTCTCAAGTTCCACCGCGCCACCAGCCCACAGCCCACCATACTCTAGGCCCACAACTATGAGAGGGGAAGCGCGCTTTGTTTGAGAGCAACTTTTTTTTGGGGTGTCTGAGAGCAACTGAGGCTCACGTCCGATCAGATGATTGGCTGAAATCAAAGTATGGTTACGTGAAATTAAACGTTGACGCGAGATTTGATAATGACACACTCGCAGCAACATTTGGAGTAGTTATTCGGGACCATAGGGGGGAATTTATAGCGGCTGCTAATGAAAAAATGGACCCCTGCTTCGACTCGTTCACAGTAGAAGCAATGGCAGTGAGGTTTGGTTTGAATCTTGCTAATATCGTTGGATGCAGTAAGATTGAAGTGAATTCGGATAGCGTAGAGGTGGTGAATGCGTTGAGCCAAGACTACTCTTCTTTAGTCGCTTCATCCATTATAGATGACTGTTATTTCATGTCATTAGTTTTTTCCCATGTCATTTATGATCATTGTAATAGAGAATGTAATTGAGTAGCTCATGAACTAGCAAGGTTAGCTAGGTTCTCATCTCCGAGTGTTTGGATGGATAACGCCCCTGATGAGGTTATCCCTTTACTTGTAAACGATGCTACTTTACTTATGAATGAACAAAGGAGAAGAAGTTTATCAAAAAAGATAAAGGAGTATCCCTTGCGGAAGGGCCGCAAGGGTCACTTTGTATGGGCTAAGAGCACGTCAAGTGGTTCGTTCAGCCGTCGCCACGTGACGTGTGCTAGGCGCTCCCTCTGAATTTTGTTTTTTATTCTTTTTACATGTTTTCGAGTTTCAGATGTTCTTTTTTCAGTTTTCTGAGTTACGTCTGGTTTTCCTAGGTTTTGGAGTAAAAAATTGTGAATGTTCTTTTTGGTGCAAAGATTTTTTTTTGTGCTTCCGGAATAAGCACAAATTTGCTTTTCGTGGAGGCACAGATTTGCTTATGCGAGAAGCATAGCTGTGCTTCTTGAAAAGCAAAAGAAAAAATCACATAATTATTTTTTTGCGTGATGTTTTTGCTTCCACGAGAAGTACAGATTTGTTTTTATGAAGACATAGATTTGCTCCCGTGAGAAGCACATAGTTGTGCTTCTAGGGAAGGGAAAAAATATTATTTTTTGCATACTTTTTCTGGCTTTTTCAAAGCACATATTTGCTTCTACGAGAAAAGTAAAACAATCATGATTTGTTTGCATGAACTTTTTTCTGCACAACTATGATTCTTCGGAAAGAAAAAATTATGATTTTTTTCCGTGCTTTTTTGTGCTTCCACTAGAAGCACATACTTGCATCTCATGGAGGCACAAATCTTTGCTTCTTGAAAAGGAAAATAAGTTGAAACTGGCATTAAAATGGGATTTAGTTTCATAGATCTCGACGCGAGAAATCCAATGGTGAAAACGATTCAAAATTTGGACACATGGTGCGAGCGATAAAACGTTTTGAAAAAACAAATCTATGAAAAAAAATGAGAAAACTCTTAGATTACGACAAGTGGAGAACATGCAGTACGCCACTTGTCAACGCTGAGAAGGTGGGAGTAACCTTTGCAAGGGGTGCCCCTGAACTAGTGATTTCGGCGTCGGCTTTGTCTCGCCCTCAGTCAAAGACAAAACCCCAATTCTTATTTGTCGCTAGCTGCACTGGTTACAACGCTTTTAGTAAAAGACGCCCCCCCCCCCCTTTTGTTCGATACGGTTAGAATGGATCGTTTCACCATCTTAGGTACGAGTGGGACGCTCTTGGGTTTGGGAAGTTTCCAGAAGCTTCCTGGGCTAGTTTTGTTAAGTTTTGGAAGGTTTGGTTTTTCTTTGTTTGGCTTTTTTGTATGGTTTTTCTTTTTTCTTTTCTAGGATGCACGAAGTTTTTCAAATTTAATTTTTTTTTCCAAGGGCCAGGAGCGATGAGTGAGTTTCAAATTCCACCCGTGCCTCCAGCCCACCATACCCTCGGCCCACCACCATCAGAGGGGCAATGCTCTCTTCGTCTCGCCCGCACGAGACGGGCGGCCCTATGTCTTGCTTCACGTGAGACAGAGGGAACCCTCTCCTGAAGAAGGGAGTCGCGAGTTGGGTCGGCCCAGGCGCGCGGAGCCACATCCTCTTGTTCATGTCTTTCTTTTGTTTATTCTTTCAAATATTCTAAATATAGTACAGAAAACACTTTACATAAAGCATATTAAAAAAATGTTAACCAAGCATTTGAAAATGTTAAATGTGTGTAGAGAAAATTTTACTCATGTGTACAAAACGTATATAAAAATATTTGATGTGTGTGAAAAAAATTGATCACATATTTTAAAAATGTTAATTAGGCACTTGAAAAATGGTTAAGCAAGTATTTTAAAATTGTTAAATGTGTATATAAAAAATGTTGATCGTGTATTAAAAAAATGTTTAACATGTATTTCATAAGTATTAATCAAGCATTTGGAAAATGTTAATCAAGCATTAAAAAATGTTAAAGTCCCATAGAATAAATGTTGACCTTGTATTAAAATATATTTAATCTTGTATTGTATTCAAAAAATGTTAAACTTGTGGTTGAAAAAGTTGATAAAGCATTTCACAAATGTTAAATTTATATAGAAAAAATATTGACCATGCATTCAAAAACTGTTCATCAAGCACTTCAAAATGATAAATGTGTATAAAAAATATTGACCATGTATTAAAAATGTTAATCTTGTATTTTAAAAATGTTAATAAAGCATTTGAAAAATGTTAAATGTACATAGAAAAATGTTGATAGTGTATACAGAGAAAATGTTGACCATGCATTCGAAAAATGTTAATCTTGCATGAAAAAATGTTAATCAACCATTTAGAAAAAATACTAAGCGTGTATAGAATTTTTTTACCATGTATTTAAAAAATCGTAATCTTCTATTTGAAAAATGTTAAGTGTATGTACAAAAAATGTAGCCGTCTATTAAAACATGTTAATCTTGCATTTGAAGAAATGTTAATCAAGAATTTGAAAAATGTTAAATGAGTATAGAAAAACATTTGAGCATGTATTAAAGCAATGTTAATCTTTTATTTGAAAAAATGTCAATCTAGAATTTGAAAATGTTTAGAATGTGTATCAAAAAATGTTGACCATGCATAAAAAATGTTAATCTTTTATTCAAAAAAATTAAAAGTATATATAGAAAAATGTTGACTATGTATTAAAAAATGTCAAAATTGTATGGGCAACGCTACGCGGGGAGCCGTTAAATTCAGCTACGATTTTTGCAGCAAGGTTGATGTTGCGCTCGAACATTTGTAACAGAGTTCATGTTGCGGAACTTTTGCAACAGAGGTACTGC
The DNA here is from genome assembly GCF_003073215.2 of Triticum urartu. Classification (NCBI taxonomy): domain Eukaryota; kingdom Viridiplantae; phylum Streptophyta; class Magnoliopsida; order Poales; family Poaceae; genus Triticum; species Triticum urartu. The sequence goes on from NW_024116791.1 coordinate 4,503, forward strand.
TGCAGGAATTTTCCTGGAATAGAGCTAATGTTGCAAAAAATCTCCTTATATGGTACTATCTACTGAAGAAGTTTTGCAACATCACAAATGTTGCAGAAATCATTCTTGCAACAGGGAGGATGTTGCAGAAAAAGACCACCATCGTACGCCACGAGCTCCTGTCAAACGGTGGTGAGGGAGGAGTAGTGTTGCCCGTCACTGTCGACGGGCGTTGGGCCGCCGACCAGATCACCCATCCTCCTCTCCGACAAGGTGTGTGCACCACGCGCAGTCGACAGACATGGTGGAGGTGGACGGCAAGCACCACGGTGGCGACCACGCCCAACCACCGGTTGCAATAGTGCACCACGGCGGTGAGGGCGCCAGACCCCCGACTCACAGCAAGCCGGGACCACCTCATTGTGCTGCCGCTGCCTCGGGGTGAAAGGAGAGAAGACATAGTGGTTGTCAAGGATTTGCGTGAGATCCAGATCCTGCAGTAGACTAGTTGTTGCGGTGGGAGAGATTGAAACAACGACTCAGTTGTTGCGATAGGAGAGATTGAAACAACGACTCATTTATGTATATGAAAAATGTTAAACCAAAAATGTGAAAATGGTATAATGAAAATCAAAGAAACATTGGATTTGCGTTGAAGAAAAAAATGATGAGAAGAAAGAAAGAAACATAAATGAAATGAAGAAAACAACAACAAATCTAAACCATAACAAAAAATGAAAAAAAAAACAATGAAGAAAGGAAAACAAAATCAGAAAATGAAACATAAAAAGAATGCAAGGAAACCGGAGAAAACCAAGGCTATTAAAGAAAAAGAAACAAAAACAAGAAAAAGAATGGAAGCAAAAAACAGAAAAAAAAGGAATTAATAATCGGGATCAAAACAAAAAAGGTGAGAAAACAAAAAAAACAAAAAAGCCGTAGAAACTCATGAAGAAACAAAAATAAACGATAGGTCCACGAGAAGGCGCCGACAGAGCCTTCCATTGACTCCATTTTTCATGTGACCCCGGGTTGTCATAATCCTAAAAAATGTATACAACTTCAATGCAATTTCTACTTTTTTCCTTACGATACGTTTGTACATTTTGAATAGTAGTACAACTTTGCACTTTGAAGCGTTTAAAATGCCCAACAGACCATGGTGGGTTGGGATGAACAGTCCGCTGCTCTACTCGAAGGCAAATGTTTCTGGACACTAGTGTCAGCTAAAGCGTGCAAGGAATTCCGTCTCTGCAACGGATGACCGGTCATCTGCGTTTCCATCGGTACCTAGAAGATGGGGAGTGGATAGCGCCGGTGCGGCGACCCTGGTTCTCGTGGCCGACGCCCGTCGCCGCCGCCGCATTACCATGGCCACGGCCCCTGTCGCCCTCCCTTGTGATCTTTCCAAAGCGAGTCAAGCAGGTAACGACATCATCCGGCCGCTCCGAAGGAAGAGCCCGTGGAAGATTATGGATAGAAAGCCATGACGATGGGAAGATACGTTGAACCGACGGGAGCCACCGGGGGATCTGAAACCTATGTTCCCTCTGTCGCGTGACCCACACGTACATCTCCTTCCAGCTCGTGCCCGGGAAGTCATCGTCGGAGCCGCCGCGTTGCGACCACAATTGAAGAGGTAGGTTTAGGGTTTTGCGTGGGTGGCTAACATCCAGCCTCACGTCTTTTTATATAGATGATCATAATACAATTACATACATATACAAATATGTGTACATATACAATATGCTATATCCTATTTTACATGCCCCTCAATCTGAACTACATATAAGATTTAGATTGGTTCTAAAACGGTCTAGCATCTGTCGAGTAGCGGGTTTAGTAAATACATCCGCTAGCTGATCATCAGTTGAGATAAACCTGACTTCCAGTTTACCAACAGCTACTCGTTCCCTCACAAAATGAAAATCAATCTCAATGTGTTTGGTCCGAGCATGAAACACTGGATTCGCCGTCAGGTAAGTTGTCCCTAAGTTATCACACCACAATATGGGTGTGCGCTGCCGTGTGACTCCAAGTTCTGTAAGAACTGTGTCTATCCAAACGGCTTCAACCGCGCCATTGACCAATGCCTTATACTCTGCCTCGGTGCTAGACCTCGAGACTGTAGGCTGCTTCTTGGAACTCCAAGATATAAGATTGGGTCCAAAAAATATAGCAAATCCATCAGTAGAATGCATGTCATCAACACAGCCTGCCCAGTCTGCATCGATGAATATACTGACTCCAGTAAATCTGGACTTACGAATCCGTAGTCCCGTGTCTAGCGTACCTTTGAAATAGCTCAGAATACGCTTAACTGCTTCCCAATGAACCTCCGTATATAGGCTGAGACAGGAACTGGCACACTTTGTTCACTGCAAAGGAAATATCTGAACGAGTGAGCGTCAGATACTGAAGTGCTCCAACTACACTGCGATACCTGAAAGAGTCGTCAGTACTCAGCAATAATGCACCACTGTGACGCGAAAGGCTCTCGGATGTAGCAAGTGGAGTGGAAGTGGACTTGCAGTTCTCCATGTTGACGCGATGAAGGAGATCAAGTGCATACTTCTTCTGCGTCAATGTCATGCCCCTTGAATGAAAGGATGCTTGCAAACCAAGGAAGTACTCAAACCGGCCCAAGTCTTTGATTGGAAAAACTCGCAGACAAGGACTGCACAAGGCGATCCACCACAGTAGGTGTAGAACCAGCAACCACAATATCATCAACATACACCAGCATGTATATCTGAATAGCACCATGTGAAAAGATGAACAGGGATGCATCTGCCTTGGAGGGAACCAAACCAAACTGTGAGAGCCGCTGACTCAACCGAGCATACCAGGCACGCGGCGACTGTTTGAGCCCATAAATGGACCTCTGGAGTTTGCAGACATGAAAGGGATAACGAGCATCCTCAAAACCAGGGGGCTGCTGCATGTAGACATTTTCGGCCAGAAAACCGTGGAGAAAAGCATTACTCACATCAATCTGTCGAAGACTCCACCCGCGGGAGACAGCGAGAGAGAGGACCAGACAAACCGTGGCAGGCTTCACCACGGGGCTGAAAGTATCTCCATAGTCGATCCCTTGCTGTTAAGTAAAACCACGAGCAACAAAGCGAGCTTTGTGCTTGTCAACAAAACCATCCGGACGATGCTTAGTCTTAAAGATCCACTTGCAACTCACAACATTAACACCGGGGGCGAGCCACCAACACCCGTGTACATGTACACCACCACAACGTGTTCCCCGGCAGCGCCTTGTACCTGGGCAGCCAGAGCTCGCGGTCTCGGTCTCGGCTGGCCACGAGGCGCCTCAGCTCCGTGCAGGTGCTCTCCACCCTGAGGAGGTCCTTCCCGTCGGGGAGCCTCGCCAGGATCGCCAGCATGGCGTCGCGCGGGAGGGACATGAGGGTGGGGGCTCGCCCCGGCACCACGCCGTGCTCGCGGCATAGGTCTAAGAGGAGGCGCCGGCAGAGCCCGTTGATGACCGTCCTCCAGAGCGTGGAGGCCGTCCCGAGCAGCTGGCGCCCCGTGTCGTCCAGACCGCCCGATACGAGCGACGCGACGGAGAGCACGTCTAGGCACGCCCAGTACGTGCCGCCGGTCCTCCGGACAGAACAGACCTGGACGTAGAAGACGACGTATCGCCCGTCCGTGCATATCCTCAGCGCGGCACCGTCCATGTCGTGCCGGGGCAGCAGCTGCGGCGCCGTGTACTCCAGGGACAGGGTCGAGGCCGTCGCGCCCACCTCGGGCGGAAGCCGGCAAGACGACGGGTCCCCGCGGCGGGGCACGATGAAGCCCGCCTCGAGGGAGGGGCCCACCGGCGGGCGTCGACTACTCTGTGGAGGGGAGAGACCTTTGACGACATGGCAATACCTACGAAGTGAGCGAAGTCAGGTGATTCCTTTGATTGTTTACGGAAACAACAGCTGGGTGTGGTGAGTTTGCGATCGCAAAGCCGGATTAATCTTTTTGATTGACGAAGTACACTAAAATGCGACACCGGAAGTCCCCATCAGACATCCTGGGAATTACATTTCTGATTGCCGCAAATTCCTTGCTCTTCCCGTAGTGAGATTACGACCGACGATCCTGCCTATGCCGATTCCTATTTAGGCTTAATATAAGGATAGCCCGGATTAACAATAAATCAAAAATATATGAAAATAATTCAAAAACAAATGTATTTTTTTTATATAAAGAAGTGTTTTGAGTGATTGCAAAGTTTTATATTGAAATTACATCCATCGAAGTCTCCGAAGATGCTACTTTTGAAAACATTTTGGGTGTTCATTTTATCCTTTTTGCCACAGCTTCCACAAATGTGATGTGATGATGAAAATTACCAAGCACTCAAAACATTTTTTAATATTTGTAAAAAAATCAGAATATTTTGAATGTTTTTTAAATTTCCCGTATTTGAGCTCAAGCTCAAATTATGACTTTCGCTTAAGCCGCCACTTCCTTCCTTATATGTAACTGGTGCGCACGCTCGACCCTTCACTAGCGAACTCGCCCGCCCCAGAGCATGTACTCCCAGCACTGGTTTAGGAAACATGTTTGCGGACAAATGGAGGGCCAAAATAGCCATTTATGGTTGGAGATGATCTTAACCGGCTCAATACCAAGTTGGGGACTCGCGTTATAGGGCCAAGCTAATTCTTCACTCCAGCTGTTACAAGACATGTTATATCATAACGGCTAACTGAAGTGCTCATATTGCTCAAAAAAAAAAAACTGAAGTGCTAATACTCTATAACACTACGCTCTTCAGCTTCAAAGAGCCCACATTCACTTGTGGTCTTCAATTGGAAATGAGTCACCAGATTTTAATCAGGTCAACAATTTCTCAAATCTCTCTCGTTTATTTTCTTTTATACTATACATTATGCTTCCTAATTTCAAGGCATCACAATTAATTGAGATCTTCAATTTAGAATTGGGTGATCTCAATTTTGACCGAGTCAACAATTTCTCAAGGAGCTCTCCCATTCAATTCTTTTAATTCCCTATTTACCTTTGAAACTCTTTCATTCAACTGAGACAGTCAATTTTGAATTTTGTTTATTATTTTGATCTGGCCAATGATTTTTTAAATCAATCAGCAACAACCGGCCTATAAGAATATATCAATCCCACGCACCCTCACACCACCTAAAAAAAAGAAGCGCCGCCATGTGATACTGTAGGATCAGTATAGTAAATACAGCCACGGACGCCAAAATTCCCCCACATAAAATGCTGGTTAATGGATAAAACAGAATGACACCCCGAAAGGCCCATCAAATCACTACATTATAAATAAAAATATAACACACTCCATCATCTCCCTCACGTGCAAAAGTAAATATTCCATCAGTTCCAAAATATAAGGGGTATTAGTTTTTCAAGAAGTCGAATTTCTTTAACTTTGACCAAGTTCAGAACAAAAAATATCGACATCCACAATAATAATAATAAAGTATGAAAAATCATTTCATGATGAATCTAATCGAATTTGATATTATCGATTTTTATATATTTCTCCATAAATATGATCAAACTTAAAATGTTTGACTTTTCAAAAAATTAGTACAAGTTATATTTTGAAATAGAGTGGTTATTTTTAAAAAGAAATCCAACAACATCAATGGCATAGGAAAGCCCGCCCAACCCTTCTAGTCCTCTATAATACTATGCTCCCTAGTTATCAAAGCCCACATTCCATTGAGATCTACAATTAGAATTAGGTGACCCGATTTTGCCCGGTCAACAATTTCTCAAAGCTCTCTCATTTAATTCTTTTATATGATATACTATACTTTACAATTTTGAAGGCCTCACAATTAATTGAGATATTAAATTTAAAATTACAATTGGGTCACCCAATTTTGACCCGGTCAACAATTTATCAAACCTCTCTCATTCAATTGTTTTATACTATATATACACTATGCTTTCTAATTTTAGGGCCTCGTAATTAATTAAGGTATTCAATTTGGAACAGGGCCATCCGATTTTTACCAGGTGAACGATTTTTCAAGATCTCCCATTCAATTCTTTTCTTTTAATTCACTATGTTCCATAATTTTGAAACTTTTTCATTCAATTGAGGTATTCAATTCTGAATTTGGTTTATGATTTTGATAAGTCCAATGATTTTTGAAATCAATCAACAGCACCCGGCCAATAAAAATATATCAATCCCGTGCACCCTTCCACCACCAAGAAAAAGAAGTGTCACCATGTGATATTGTAGCACCAATATAGTACATGCAGCCACTGAAGTATAAATTTCTCTGCATAAATATAAGTTGGTTAGCGGATAACACATAATCACACCACAAAAGGCCCACCAAATCACCGCATTTAAATAAAAGTAAAGCACACTCTATCATCTTCCCCATCCGCCAAACTTAATATTCCGCCAGTTCCAAAATATGAGGGGTATTAGTTTTTCGGAAAGTCAATTTTTTTAACTTTGACCAAGTTCACAGCAAAAATAACGATGTCCACAATATTAAACAAAGAAGTGTGAAAATTCATAGCATGATGAATCTAACTATACCGATATGATATTACAGATTTTTATATATTTTTATATAAATTTGGTCCAACTTGTATGGTTTGACTTTTCAAAAAAATTAATACACCTTATATTCTAAACAGAGTTTTTTAAGACACCCAACAACACCAACGGTGCAGCAAAGCGCGTCCAACCCTTCTAGTTAATTATTATGCTTCTTAGTTTTAAAGTGCCCACATTCAATTGAGCTCTCCAATTGAAATTGGGTCACCTGATTTTGACCGGATCAACAATTTCTCAAAACTTTCTCATTCAATTCTTTATACAGTACATTATGATTTCTTATTTTTAAGGCCTCACGAATAATTGATGTCTTCAATTTAGAATTAGGTCACTCGATTTTGACAGGGTCAACAATTTCTCAAGGAGCTCTACAATTCAATTATTTTAATTCACTATATTCCCTAATTTTGACATCTTTCATTCAATTTGGGTACATTTTTGGATTTAGTTTACGATTTTGATTGGACCAATGATTTTTCAAAATAAATCAACAACAACTGGCCTATAAAAAATATCAATCCCACGCACCCTTCCACCACCTAGAAAAAAAGCCACCATGTGATACTGTAGCACCAATATACATGCAGCCACCGACGCAGAATTTTATTCACATAAAGATAGGTTGGTAGCGGATAACACATAATCACACCACGAAAGGCCCACCAACTCAACACGTTACAAGAAAAAGTAAAACACACTCCATCATCTCCCCACCCGCCAAACTAAATATTCCATCAGTTCCAAAATACAAGGGGTATTTTAATTTTTGGAAAGTCAAATTTCTATAACTTTGACCAAACATAAAAGTATGAACACTCATTTCATGATCAATCTAATATAACAATTTGATATTACGTATTTTGATATATTTCTCTAGAAATTTGATCAAACTTAAAAGTTTTGACTTTTCAAAAAAGTAATACACCTTATATTTTAAAATAGGGTGAGTATTTTTTTAGAAACACAACAACACTAAGGGCGCAACAAAGCATGCTCAACCCTTCTGTTATATATTATTTGTCCATAATTTAATGGGCTATGAAATTAATATCGCATTTGCTATTGTTCAGCTGCCTGAAATTTTTTCAGGCGTCAGCCAATTTTGTAACGAGCGGAGCATCGAGGGTGAGCCGTCGCAACTGGTCATGGTGTTGCCAACGGGAGCAAGGCAGAAGCTTGCCGGTATGGCTATGGTAGCAAGTGGTCCCCAACGCTGCGGAACGGCTGATTTTAGTGGATGACCGGGCGGCGATGGGCCGACAGAGGAGCTGCCTTAGGAGGGCATGGTAGCCGGCACGGCGATTCGACCGACGTTGGAGGGTGATCGGTCGGGTTGGGAGGAGGGAGGGCGAAAATACTAGACTTACGGAAACCATCTACAGAATCCACCTACGGACTTGTCTCCTGACTATACCTGGCCATGGGAAGCCCGGCCCGGCCCGAAAAAGCTCAGCCCGGCCCGGTCCGATGCTGCCCTCGGGCCGGGCTCGGGCCTAGATTTTGAGCCCGAAGGCCGGGCCGGGCTCGGGCCCAGAAAACAGGCCCGATGGTCGTGCCGGGCCGGGCTCGGGCCTGGGTTTTTTTCGTCGGGCTTGGCTAGGCCTGGCCCGAAGCCCGGCCCGGCCCGAGGTATGGCCAGGTATACTCCTGACGAGTTGGTTTCCCCCCTGATTTCTAGTGGTGGACCCCTCTCCCTTTCATTTCCAATCACCCCTTGACAACTGTTCCCGTAACTCAACTCCGTGAATATCGTCCGTAAGTGTAGTGTCTCTCGAGGGAGGGAGGTGGAAGAAGGATTTCTGGCCGTTGGATTTCATTGAATGGTGCAGAGAAATGGTGAATAAAATAAAATAAAAATCCAGACGAACAAACTGTTGGCCCCAATTTAGATCTATGCACAAGAACACATGATGATCTATTTTATGTATCTTTGCTTCCCGTAATTTTACTTCCTCTATAAGGGCATCCCCAATACTGACTCGCAAATTGGCTCCAGCATTCATTCATGTACTAGGGGACCAATCCGCGGACACGGATGCAGAAGCCGACCATCAAACGCCGCCTGCATACAATTGAAACCACACTTGAACTAGCTAGATGGAATTTATGCACACACAGCGGTTTTCATTAAATTTTGGATCTTTACATAAAAAGGTCGACATTTCGACTATTTAACTAAAATCTAGAAAAAAACTAAACCCTATACCGGACGACCACCTCGTACATGCGGTCGCCCTGTCTTGCCACGCCGTCGTTACCGTCCATGCCATAGTCGTCGTCCCTCCAGCGGCGGATGGGTGCCGGAGGGCTGCGGCAGCCTTGTA
>NW_024116792.1:0-5348 GCF_003073215.2 Triticum urartu
GGCTATGTGGCCCAGCTGGACGCGCAGATCGCGCTCCACTACGGCGTCCCCTACGCCGCCTCCGTCATGGCGTTCGACCCCGTGCAGCGGCTCCTCGCCGTCGGGACGCTGTGAGCCCCCAACCTCCACTCGTCCTAACTTTGCCTACACTGCAAAATAAGTAAAACCGAAGCTGATATCTCTGTCAAGTTGCGTTACCACCATCTGAGCCCGAGCAACAAACCATTTCTTGTCATGTAACAAGACATCCAAATGAGCATGTAAAGCAGGTCATACATTTGTAGTGTGCCGTCCTGTGTTCAACTCTTAAGCTTGAAGCCTTATTGCGGTTCGGATCATTGCTCGAGTCGAGCTAATACAAATACGAACAAGCCGTTGAGCACATTTTCTGTGTCCATGTTGTGTTCGCTTCCTGTTGAATTGACGGTGACTGCGCTTCAAACTGCAGGGATGGGAGGATAAAAATCTTTGGAGGTGATAATATCGAAGGCATCCTCATATCGCCAAAGAGTATGCCATACAAGTATCTTCAGGTTTGGCACTTCATCCAATGACTGAATCTTTTCTCCTACCAAGATAGATTTATGTGATTGGCCTGACCATGCCAATTGTTCTCTACTCTCACCATGCACATGTACAACATAAACTCTATGGCAAAAATGTTCAGGTTTTTTTTTCCAGTTTCGGTTGGTTTGAAGTGGAGAGTGTTCCTTTTCCAGTGAAGTCGTTTTTATCTTAGATTGAAACTCTTAGCAATACAATCCTTGAAGTCCCTTTAATATAGTTACTTGCCCCAGTAAATTCTAAGTACACTTTCACCGCCTGCCTTAATTATATAGTTCTCTGAAGCAACTGTGTACCACCAGAAGCTACTTTTGCATGTTGCACTAGTGACTAGCTACTTTTTACTTGCTTCCCTTTTTCGTAACCTCTAAAACCCTAGATCTGATTGCCAGTTGTAAAAGTGAGTAATGGATTGTTATGTATTGCAGTTTATACAAAACCAGGGGCTACTAATTGCAGTTTCTAATGAGAATGAAATCCAGGTATGGCATTGAGAGATAGCTCTTTCTTGTATTCAATTTTCTTTTCTTTTTCATCCTTCTGCTTTTTTGAGAAAGTTTTTCCCTTTTACTTTGGAGGCTATCACTACTCTTATATGTACCATAAGATGCGCAATGCATTCATGCTCATGGATTGGTCGACACACCAACTTTCCACATTATATGCTGTTTAAATACAACATGTGAAGATTCTAAGCTCACTTCAGCATGTCAGAATGCAGTCTGCTTATTGATGTGGGGCAATTTTTCTCTGTCCACACAAGGTCCTTGCCATCTTTATATAGTGCCTAAAGTTCAGTTAGATACCGACAGTAATTCTTGTTAGAATGTTAACTCACCAAAAATATAGATAATCGCCAATCTGAATTGTGCAATATTGGGAAAGAGACTCAGAAGGAAATACCTATTTATATGGTGCTGAAGAAGCGCATCCGATACAAAAAATTTGCCAAGTGCTCAGCCTACGCGAGTTCGCAAAAATGAAATAAAAAATGCATGCTTTCATATTCCTATCTCACATCTGAAACACAGACATCGTTTAATCCTTGGGTTTCATTCGAAGAAGAGTGTCAACTGTCGCCTAGCACCTGATGCTTACTGTTACAGGCATGCCAAGCCATCTCTTCTTCCTTCGGGCGTGCTTAGTTGACAAATCTACCTTTCTTTTTTGTGTATATTTGATTATTCTCCTTAAGAAGAATATGTCGAGGGTAGTTACTATCATTGCTGGCAACCACTTGCAAATTTTGCCTGTACCTTTGAGGCTTTGACTAAATAGCATGTTCATAACGTTAAAATATTATGATGTTCATACAGTGGTTTACTCCATCTTGTTTTAGAAGTTTGCATGTAATATGCGTGTGTCCTTTTTCTCTTGTAGGTGTGGAATCTTGAATTCAGGCAGCTATTTCATTCTTCCCAGTGGGACACCAATATAACTGCTTTTTCAGTCATAGAGGGGACCTTTCTGATGTGAGCTATGGACAGGAAAATCATTCTTTCACATTCTTAATTTAGTAGCTGTATGGACCACTTTCTAACTTTTTATCTGTATCTCAAATTTGTTCATCACATTCAGGTACCTTGGAGATGAGAATGGTCTGCTTTCTGTATTAAAGTATGATGTATATGATGGGAAGCTTCAAAAGATGCCTTACAATGTTTCTATACATTCCTTAGCTGGTATACTGCTGTTTCATGTGTCTCTATCAACAGATATTAATTAACAAATTTTAATTTTCTTCTGTCTATGTATCCAAGTTCATGTTAATATTATAGCAGTATGAAGTTAAAATTGTAATCCGATACTCTGAAGTTTCAATCTTCCACTGAAATATTGGATATTTTGCACAACTACATAAGTAAATGGCTTGAGTTAATCTGAAGTCTGAACTTTTTTTACTGGACTTGAGCAATGTTATTTCTATTTAAGGGTATTTCCGGTTCATACTACTCTTTTATTTGGAGCACTGGCAGTTGATATCTTACACACTCCAATTGAGTTCATCTTATCCAATTATCAGTTCCTATGACCTTTTACATCTGAACTTGCAAGTGTTTCAATGAATCAACACATCTTATTTTTTGCTTATCTTATACTGCTTTGAGGCTTAAACATGATATTATTGGTCCAATTTCTTCACAGAAGCAGCTGGTGTTCCGTTGCTTGATACTCAACCTATCGTTGGAATACTGCCTCAACCTAACACCTTGGGCACCAGGTAAGATCATCATGAAATGGAGCTCCTGAATTTTTTGTTATAACCGTTGACTATATAAGTTTTTTTCATTAGTAAATAGTATGCTGGCTGATATTACATCATATTAGGATGGTCAAACATATGAAAAAACACAAAATGATACAAGGAGGCTATAATACTATACTCAGCTACCTTTGTTAACATGGAAACGATTCGTGAATAATCAATGTTTCAAGCAGAAATTTAGAAAGGTGAACTGTGCCGTTGTTTTCATCAGATTCCTCTAATATGTGTCACACTTTATCACAATTCAGTTTGCCAATCTGAAACACATGAATGAGCTGCTTTTTTATATGCTTCAGGGTGCTAATTGCATACGAGAAAGGATTCTTAGTTCTTTGGGATGTGTCAGAGGACCATGCAGTTGCTGTTCGAGGCTACGGGGATTTGCATATGAAGGGTCAAGTCACTGGCGCTCAAACACATGCCAGTGAAGATCAAATAGATAATGTTGACGAGAATGAGGAAGAGAGAGAAATTTGCTCTCTTTGTTGGGCATCGAGAGGGGGTTCAACTGTTGCTGTTGGCTATATAACTGGAGACATACTTCTATGGGATATGACTGCAGTATCCTCTAGACAAGGCAAACAAACTGATGTTTCGTCTAACGTTGTTAAGCTGCAGCTGGCTTCTGGGAGTCGCAGGCTTCCTGTTATTGTCTTGCACTGGTCTGCTGGGTCAGCAAAAGACACCACTAAAGGCGGGAAACTTTTTGTATACGGTGGCGATGATATGGGGTCTGAAGAAGTTCTGACGGTTTGTGTCTTGTTTCATTCTCATCTATCTTTTCTATTTCATGTAATCTTCTAGGCATGCATGCAACTGATGCATCGCAAAGTGTACTCAAGTATAGCTGTTTGCTCCTTTACCAACTTGCAAAAAACTACTCCCTCCGTTGCAAAAATGTCTTACATTATGGTTTGTTAGCTTGCAAAAACGTCTTACATTATGGGACGGAGGGAGTATTTCTAGCTCATCTGAACTCAATTAGAACACCCACATTTGGCTCATCTGGCTGTTGATATGTTAATGTAGAACCAGTGAACTAATTTGCATTGCTACATGGCGTACACAGGTTAGGGCAAATGTTTCCTATCCAAGATAATTTCCAGCGATAGCAAATATGGACATGAGTGTATGCCTTAGAGGCAACCAATTCGGAGGTCGAAACAACTTGGTAGTTATGTTTTGTTCAGATGCGAGCAATTATGTATCTAGATTTTGCTGTACAAATATATGTGTATCATATATCTAGCGAAGTTACTTTTCTGAGCACAAACAATATGTATGGCGTATTGTTTTTCAGCGGTGGAGTTTGGAAAACTTTACCTTGTTCAATGAAAAATTGTATTCTCTTGTAGGTTCTTAGTCTGGAATCATCTAATGGATTAGAGTCAGTAAGATGTGCGTCGCGGGTGGACCTCAAACTTGATGGATCCTTTGCTGATATGATTCTTATTCCAGATACTGGGGTTCCAGATAAAACACGAACTTCTGCACTTTTTATATTGACAAATCCTGGACAGTTAAATTTCTATGATGGTGGTGCTCTATTTTCTGCACGGAAATCAGAAGAGGAATATGCTCAGCCTGAGGCACAGAAATTTCCAGTCGTAGTTCCAACAATTGATCCCAGCATAACAGTTACGAATATGTATTCACTAACTGGGAGAGAGCATCCAAGTATTTCACTGAAGGTACAGTTTTGTGTGGATTCTTGACATTTCACTCTACTTAACTGCAACCTTTTTACCAGATCATATATTCATGTTTTTTGGTAGAAATTTTGTGCTAGGCAAATTGTCGCACCTCCAATATCAGGGAATATGAAATGGCCTTTGACTGGTGGGGTTCCTAGTGAAATGTCACTGAAGGAAGATCATGCAGTTGAAAGAATATATGTTGCAGGCTATCAAGATGGTTCTGTGAGAATATGGGATGCAACTTTTCCTATTCTGATGCCAATGTTTGTCTTGGATGCAAAGGTCACTTCTACCGTGTTCTTAGTTGTCGACTGATGACTACTAGATCAATGCAAGAATACTAAAACTATTATTACTTCAGGTGCCTGATGTTATTTTCGATGGAGCAAATGCCTCTGTATCATCGCTGGCTTTTTGTTCATTAAACATGACTTTTGCTGTTGGCACAACAAGTGGTCTGGTTAGTCTACTATTAAAATTTATGGGTCAGTCCAAGTTATTGGTTGTCAGCAGCATATTCAATACTGTCTAAGTATCTTGTATATTTTTGTAACGTTGTAGGTCCGCATGTATAAACTTCAAGAGAACAGTGGGGATTCCAGCTTTCACTTTGTGAGTGGATCTAAGCAGGAAGGTAAATACTGCACATGAAGGCATAAGTGCAAATTAAATTATATTTGCACTTCCTCTTTGTTTGTTTCCTCTCCATCATCCCGTATGTATTAAAAAAATTAGGTCAGTCAATACGAGACAACAGCAAAGTTGCCCTCATGATGTTGCCTTCTGGGCTTCCAGTTTGCTTTGATTGTCACACACTCTTT
>NW_024116793.1:0-5388 GCF_003073215.2 Triticum urartu
CACTCTTTCTTGATGGTCAGTCTGAGAGATGGCAATATATTTGTAGAGGCAGTGAGGCAGTGAGGCACTGATGCAACCTGTCTATAGGCAGGAAACGATCTCAACTGCACCATACTCCCTGTCAAGCTATATGCAGAGAAAAGAAATCTTTTGAGTGCTTTATCATTGTAATGATAATATAGGCCATTATATCCTAGTAATTTTTCTGGTATTCTGGTAAAAAATGTGTTTGGTGCTGCCTGTTTTACTATTCAACATCTGGTTCAGTAGTAATCCATGTATATGTAAAACCCTGATTACAAGATAATGCGTAAGTGCCATCTCGTAAAAGGACATATTTCCAAGTGTTCTTTTTTGTTCAAGATATATTTTCCATGTGCCTTTTTTTTACTGCCAGCTCCTTATGAAAACAAGTCCATGTCAAATTTGCTTTCTTTTGTTATCGTATAGGAGGCATCCGGTCCTGCTCATTTTCGTGTTCACTTTTTTCCGTGCTAGAGAATCTCATCAGGGCATTTATAAAAAACCACTTTTGGTGGGTATGTGGTTCATTTCGTTTTTCTTAACCTTCTGGTGTTTTTCTTTCAGTTCATGCTGTTCATCATGGGAGAGGGTTCCATTGCCATGTTGCCTTTATGGCATCAAATTCCCCCGTGCGTTCTCTCAGATTTACATCTTCAGGAGAGGCCCTTGCAGTAGGGTATCAAAATGGCCAGGTATATTTCCCTTAAGGTCTCTGAACTTTCACTATTTATTTGAAGGTTGTACGTACCATTTGCAATTAACTAATTATTATTATGCCTTGGTTTGTCTTCTCAAAGGTGGCAATGTTTGATGCGAGTCAACTGTCCGTGATATTCTCTGTGGATTGTACATCAGGAACAAATTCTCCTGTGGTTTCAGTAAGCATCTACAGTGTAGGTGCATCTGCTGCAAAAGCAGGCCCGTCCCAGAAAGAGATTGCTACAAATGCAAAATTTCCAACAGATGTTGTACTTTCCTTAAGTAAGGATGCACGTCTTACTGTAGTTGACAGCACAAGTGGTCTGATCATAAATTCACTTCTGCTAGATGAGAAGCAATCTTCTGCACTTTTGATGTATGTCCTCATAGGTAAGTGATTTCTATTCACTATGCTAACTTCTACCCCCATCCCCCTAGATCAACTCATAATTTCTGTAAGTTCTGGGTTTAGATGGTGCTTCAGATGAAGAGCAAGCCCAATTACCAGAAGACAAGCTCCCATGTCAAAGTCAGACAGGGAAAGAACATGTTCTCGACCAAAAGCAAGTACAAGGAGCTGAAACTAACAAGAAAAGTGCTTCTCTACATCCACAGAGTGGCGGTTCAGATTCACTTCTTTTGGTCTGCTTCGAGGATGTGGTGCTTTTATTTTCTCTGGCATCATTGATTCAGGTGCATACTTGGCATATGCGAACTACTTTGAAATTTCAAACTTCTAAAGCTTATTGGTTATGTTCTTTTCTCATCAGGGAAGCAACAAGCATCTACATAAAACCAAGCTCACAAAAAAATGCTGCTGGTCAGCAATTTTTAAGAATAAGGATGATAAAGCTTGTGGGTTGATATTATTTTATCAGACAGGCATCATAGAATTGAGGTAGTTATGATTTTGTCATGTTATTTGCTTCATTGCTTGGTATGCTAGAAATTTTAATATGAAGGTGTCTCCCATGTTGTCCTTACGATTTCATATTGTAATCATGTGGATTAACTAATATGACACTTATTGTCAAAGTATGATGGTGTAGAACGGATTCCCTTTATACATTTATTTGCTCTTACTGCAAGTTTACATGGACTTTTCTTTTCACATGCTTGTCGAAATTTAGATTGCTATAGTTAATAAATCTACAAAGTACAACCTGGTAATACTACCATCATCTTATTTGTTGTTCCCTATGTCTCATGTACATCACCATGAATAATTTTTTGGGAATATGAGTTTGTTATAGATAAAAGATAGTCTTTGATTGTAAATCTTCACAGTATTCTTTCTTTTAGAATATCTTGTGTATATTTTCAAGATTTCAAAAGGGAGACTTTTCAGGTGTCATCATCTGTTTACCTGTAGGTGTGTACATCCATGCAAGGGCCTGGTGAAGTTTTGCCCATACCTTAACTGTTTTTCACTTGTCATGACAGATCTTTGCCAAGCCTAGATATTCTCGCTGAGAGCTCCTTGATGGAATTACTAAGATGGAGTTACAAGACTGGCATGGATAAAACCATGAGCTCCTCAAATGGACAAATTGCTCTGGTAAATTGTTCTGCTTGCCTTTGTGACTTGGTGTTCAACTTTTGACTGTTTGCTAAATTGCCACCGCATTGTATCAAAGTATTATTTTGATTATGCTTTATACTAGTGTTGGCTTTCCACATCACTATCTGGGTAACCTTAGCTTAGTTCTAACCCAGAATAACGGTGCCTAAAATGAGTGAGGGTGCGTTTGGATCCCTTGCTAGTTTACCTCACTAGGCAAAGCTAGCCTTGCCGACGGAGGCTAGCTGATTTGGCTCGCTCGCCCGATAGAAGAAAAAGCTGGAAACCGCTGGTAACAAGGCAATCTAGCTCAGGAACCAAATCCATCGCTCCCTTGCTTGGCCAGGCTAAGCAAGCGCTTGCCGGATAACCAAACGCTCCATGACATGTTTTCTTTGTGGCAAGCAAAGTTGAGGGTGCCCAACTTTGTTTCATCTCTATTAGTTAATCCAGATTCGTTCTTCAGTTATGTTAGCTTCAATATCGACTGTGCTGTAAAATACCCCCCTCAGTTTTCTTGTATGTCTCCCGCCACAGGTTAATGGATCTGAATTTGCAATCATCTCTCTTATAGCCTCAGAGAATGACTTCAGGTACTTAAATTTTTCTTTCTTGATTCCCACATGTCCGGTCCTGTTTCAGTTTGAGTCTATTTAGCTTGATACTTCTTAGACCCGACCCAGTGGTATTTAACTAATGTTTCGTAATCATTTTAGGATTCCAGAATCATTGCCATGCCTTCATGATAAGGTACTTGCAGCAGCAGCTGAAGCAGCTATGAGCATCTCGACAGACCAGAAAGGAAAGCAGGTAGGCAATTGTCTAATCCCCTCAACCTATATGCTATGATACCCTGTACAGTTTGACTTAACATGAAACTTCTGGTGCAGAATCCAGCGGCAGGAGTTATTGGTGGCATTATAAAAGGATTAAAAGGCAAAGCGGATGAAAATGCAAACCTGAGAAAAAGTTTCAATTCCCAAACCCCCAGTGAACTATTGGAGTCGATTTTCTTGAAAGGACCATATGTTGAACCATCACTAGCTTATCCTGATGATCCAATAGAAGAACTGTCAATTGGTCTCGCCCCCTCTCCTTGTTTTTGTAAAGCGTTTGCCTGTAGTGCTGCCTATTTATCCAAAAGCGCTTCAATGCAGATGACATAGAAATTGATGATGAAGTGCCCCTATCTCCTCCGCCAGCATCATCCTCTGCTTCTCACATGAATAAGAAAGCAACAGGTTGGGCGTATGTCTTGGTTTTTGGAAACACGCCTTTTGAACTGTTCATGTTTATCAGTTTATGCCTACACTTGTGCAGTAGAGGACGAGAGAGCGAAACTGTTTGAAGGATCAAGTGATGCTGACAAACCAAGAATGAGAAGTACCCAAGAAATTCTCACCAAATATAAGTTTGGCGGGGTAATTCCATCAACATTGCGATTCGTCGTGATCTCTGTCTCCCTCTCTCTCTAAGCTGACTCTTAAGGTTTCCTTTTGCAGGATGCAACAGCAGCAGCTGCCCATGCGAAGGATAAGCTCATGCAGCGGCAGGAGAAACTCGAGGTAAAATTAACGAATTCCGTAACACACTCTATGCACACCAGGCTGGTACCCCCAGACTGTATATGTTTCTGATTTTCGTTGGTCAACTCGTCTTCTCTTGTAACCATTTCTTGAACAAGAAAAGCCTCATTAGCTAATCGCCTTTGTACCAGAGAATAAGCCAGCGGACCGCAGAGCTTCAAGACGGGGCGGAAAATTTCGCTTCACTTGCCCAGGAGCTCGCGAAAACAATGGAGAACAAGAAGTGGTGGAAACTGTAAACTATTCGGGGGTTTCACATCACTGCATCCTATCCTACGCAAAGTACGTCCAGCTCTTGGTACTTGGGAATGCCTTATTTGCGGGTTGTTATTATTTGTCGTGGCATAGTTCCGCCCATTCGGCCCCGTCTTTGTGCTGTGTATATTTATGTTCATGGACAACTGCAGCTTGTCAAGGTGATTATCTACCTTGCCACTGACAGACAGACAGCATGGCTTGTTTGGATGCATTAGCTTAGGTTTATGTTGTATATCACCATGTAATCATATGCACCATGGGTGGAAAGCGCGGGCGGAACCTACTTACCGTACATGATTTCTTTTGTGTGGTCATTCAGTCGTTCGTTCTGTCTGTAAAGGTAAAAGGAGACAATAAACTGAACGGCTTACATTGAGAAACTTCAAAGAGCCCGTGTGGCATTGTTAGTTGGTGGTATCTGATGTGACGCCTTCTGTTGACTAATACTTGAACTTTGATTGTCAAGTTGCAATGTGTATGTTTTTTGTTTTGTTTTTTGTTTTGATTCATCTGTCGCCACGTGTGGGTGCAGTGCCATATACCCCCTCCGTAAAGAAATATAAAAGCGTTTAGATTACTAGAGCAGTGATATAAACACTTATATGTCCTTACAGAGGGAGTATATATAAAGAGCTACATGAACCTAAGGAGGTGTTTGGTTCGTACATTTTCATCCGTCATTTGGTTACAGCGCAACCTTGTACCATTTAACTTTTGTTGGATTCACTTTGAGCGGTAACAAATCCCCTTCAATCGAGTTCCATGGTTAAGTCAGTTTCTGTGACGCCCGGATAATTAAGCTACAGTAACCTCTGCTAATGATGCCACGTCACTTCGATTATTGTCGCTAATCCTGCGTTAGTTCGAAACCGATTCAAATTCAAAGTCAAAATCAAGCAAACAATAAAAGTTTTCAAATATCAAAACTAAAATGTTCATTATGTGGCAAATAATCCCTAACTAGTTTTGGTGGTGGAACCAACCTTTTACAAAGTGTTTAAATGCCCTAAACTATTTAAAAACAGTGGCTAAAATAATAATTTAATTGCTTTTGAAAAATAAAAAAATATATTAAACTAATTTATTTTGGGTCCAACTAGGTTTGGCAGTGGCCTATTTTGATGATACTAATTTAGGTGCTAACTTGGTATTTTAAAGAAATTAAAATAATTAGGAGCTAAAAGAAAAGAAAACAAAAGATAAATAAAAAAAAAAAGGACAAAAACAGAAAACTAATAAAAAAAGGCCCCCCGGGCCAAA
>NW_024116794.1:0-13995 GCF_003073215.2 Triticum urartu
GTGTAGGGATGACGTACATTGTTTTTCTTAATTAGTCTGCACAGTTTTTGGATTTCTTGGCTTTATGTATTGCACATCATTTAATTTTATCAGGTATTGCATTGCAAACCTTGACAAAAGGCCTGTTCAGCTTCGCATATACTCAAGCGTGTCATGAACAACTCCCATTCCTACACCCCTGAACCAAACAGAGGAATATATTTTTTTTGTCAAATTTCCAGGACTAATTTCCACCGTACACCAAACGTGGGACTGGCACTAATAGTCCACTTTTCATGTCTCATCCCTTAGACTACCCATAGTGAGAGTAATATAGGTGATAATAGACAAAGCAAATGATGTGACAGGTAATTAATGAAGAAAAAGAGTCATGTGGTAACATAGCTACTCCCTCCGTCTGGTGAAGAGTGTACATCTAAATTTTTTAGGACAAATTATGAAGTTGAGTAAAAGATGCATTGGAAAGGTGCAAGCCACCATCTCTCTCCTCTTTAATTTCCCAACCCTCAATGAGCTAAGTGCATGTATAAATTAAAAAGACCATGTGTAGATTGCTATTGGTCTTGATTATTGTGTGATGAGAGAGAAGTATTTTTTTCTACTTTAAATTACATTGGAAAGATAGAAGTACACTCTCTTGTGGACAAATTTTGAAGCTAGATGCACGCTCTTCACCGGACGGAGGGAGTAGTTATTCATAGTATGAGTAACATCACACATATCAAGACAAGACAAGTCTATAACCTAATAAATAAAATGTTGCATGACACCACACATATATTACTCCTCACTATAAAGATAGTAATATAGACAATTAACATGTGTTATTCCAGTTTCAGCCAATTCCCCCTTAGGCCTCATTTGGTACAAGGGGATTTGAGAGGTTTTGGGAGGCTGGGATTCGAGAGGATTTGATGAATCCCCTCCTTCCACCCAATCCTGTCAATTCCCCTCACGTCCCCAAATTTCCAATCCTCTTCCATAAAAATTTGTTTGGTAGACGGGGTTTGCTATAATAAAGTGAGATGGTATGAAATGGCAACAATACAATTAAAAATCCAATCTTTGTAAGTTTAACAACTAGTACAAGAAAAAAATGCTACAAAACTTCACCTGTACTTGCTCCCAGATTATGCAAAGTGGCAATATAACCTCATTCAATCAGCTACAAGTTCATGGTTCACATAAACCGAATACATACCGCTCCATAGACCAGTTGAACCTTGAACATACAAGGTACGGTTATCACAAAGCAGATAACGGGCTAAGCAAGAGTGTGATATCCTTGTGACGTCCTCCGAGTCGAGAGAGAGAGAGAGAGAGAGAGAGAGAGAGAGAGAGAGCATGTAGACCATGTACATGATGCCAAAGTGTAGCCGTTGATGGTGAGCAGCAAGCAGGTGCAAAACTCCACCTCTTCAGACTAGATTAACACAGATGCATCAAACTCTTCACATGGAGATTATACTTTGAGATAATCTTGTGCAACAGCAAAAGCATGGTGCAGAAAATACTAAACTCATCAAATAGCACATAGACATGCAGTATACTAACCCTGTTTGTTTCCCGACATCACAAGTACTAATCAAACAACACATATATTTCAACTCTATTCCTGAATCTTTGTTTGCACCACATAATTCCGTTCTTACTACCAACGAGTCAACAAGTATTCAACGATTTCAATGAAATTCAGTGGTTGTACTACTTGCACATTAACATTTAGATAGATCACAACCAACTAGCCAACCAAGTGTTGGCAATCATCTAGTAGCACACAAACAATTACTAATAGCACTACTTGGAGATACATAGGCAGAGTTAGCGACCACCAATAGGAGACACCAGCAGCCAACAACATTTGCCACAACAAGCGACGCAACATCAGTCTATGAGGAGGTGACGACCTTGGTGCCCTTGGAGACGCCATGCTTAGCGAGGTCGCCGGGGAGGACGAGGAGGCAGCCATGGCCGGGCGGATTGAAGAAACCTAGACGACAAGGGGAATGGAGTAGAGAGGAGGCGAGGCGAAGGAAGGAGAGAACTTACCGTCGGGAAGAAGTCCAGTATACCAGAGGAGGTACGCCGGCGTCGAGGCGTCGGGCAGCGACGTGGAGTCGAGCGGCGGCAACGTCTCTCCTCCAAATCCTCGAGTCCTCCCTCGAGGGCTGAGAACCGCGTGGATAGAAGGGGTTCGACGGGGATCGAAAGGGATGAGCTATGAAAACCACATAAAACAAATGAGCCGTTCAACTTTCACGAGGTTTCTGGCCCTGCGGGGTTAATCCTCTCAAAACCCTCTCAATTCCCTTGTATCAAACGAGGCCTTAAGAATTCCCATGCCCTTTCTCCAAACACGCTGTTAGAAGCGCGAGTCACAACGGACCACGAACGAACATGTGTCTTTTTCCAAAACCCCCCGGGGCGGTGCCCGGGCCCAGCCAGTGGCGGAGAGGGGCTACAAATCCCCCGGCCACGTGCCGCCACCGGATTGCAAACCTATTTATATTCTCTCCTTAATTCCCCATCCGTCTCGTCCGCCTCCTCCTCCCCGTTTCCCCTCTCTCCGAGCTGCAGCCCGCCTCGCCGTCGCTACCTCCCACGCAAACCCTAACCCTAGGCACCGCCGCCGCCATGGCCAGCGGCAACGTGTCCACCGTCTACATCTCCGTCATCGACGACGTCGTCGCCAAGGTTCGTGAGGACTTCATTACCTACGGTGTTGGCGATGCCGTCCTCAACGAGCTCCAGGCTGTAAGTTCTGCCGATTTGTCGAGCCCCTTGTACTAATACCTCTCGAATTGCTGGTTAATTTGTGCGATTTGACGGTTGCCTTTCCGATCCGGCTGAAAACCCTAGCTCTGGGAAATGAAGATGCTGCACTGTGGCGCAATCTCAGGGAACATCGACCGCAACAGGCCCCCCCCCGCTTCCGCTGGAGGCGCTCCTGGTGCTGGCGCGACTCCACCCGTGCACGACCTCAACGTGCCCTACGAGGCCACGTCCGAGGAGTACGCCACCCCAACCGCCGACATGCTGTTCCCACCGGTGAGGCAAAATCCCTCGATTATCCTCCAAATTGGCCGCGATCTATGTGGTCGACATGCAGGGTGTTGATGGGGTTGGTTGTATTTGGTTGCAGACGCCGCTGCAGACCCCGATCCAGACACCACTTCCAGGGATTGATACAGGGATGTATAACATACCCACGGGGCCGTCGGACTATGCCCCATCGCCGATCAGTGACATGAGAAACGGGATGGGGATGAATGGGTCTGATCCAAAAACTGGCCGACCAAGCCCTTACATGGTAAAGTGAATTTGTACCTTTTCTGGTTTGTGTGGAGGTGATTTTGTTTGTTTTAGTTGAGATTGATGTTTGGAAGTTTGTTTTGCAGCAACCTCCATCGCCCTGGATGAATCAGAGACCACTGGGGGTTGATGTGAACGTTGGTATGTGCCTATGTTATGCCCCTTCTTGTTCTCGGCATGGCCTTCATCTTTGTCTGGTTGGAGCAATATTGATCGAGGAAAGCAATGATGGTTTGGACAATTTTAATTGATGTACAGCTTACGAGGAGAGCCGTGAGGACCCAGACCGGATGATGCAACCTCAGCCATTGACTAAGGTGAAGGATGAGCTTACAGCACTGTTGTACTTTCTTTTCTTCCTTTTCACTAGTTATCAATATCTGTTCTGTTTTCAGAGACATTGGTCCTGCTGGTTTTTTCTATTGGGTTACTATTCTATACTGTAGTTAGCTACAAAGCACTGGTCTGTTTTATTCCCAATTGTTGCCTGTGTGAAAAGAAAGAAGGCCAAAACTGCCGATTGTCCGTCCTGATACAGGGGGGACACGTGATACGCGTATCCTGCAGTATCCTATCTTTTTTGAATTAAAAAACGAAATTAAATCGGGCTCTGGCCTACACACGGTGTGGACATGGTGGGGACTCGGCAGCCAGCCTCCAGCGGCCATGCCACTGCCCAACTCTCCTGCCGATGGCAACCGTGCGGAGGAAGAACATCCCGGCGGAGGAAGATTGCAAGGTGACTGATGAGGGAGAAGCTCCGGGCAGGGAGAAAGATGGGGACTGCAGCGGTCAGCGAGGAAGAAGATTTGGGCAGACTTAGAGATGGTGATGGAAGCTGCCGATGCAAGAAGGTACATGCGGTGGTGCGGTCGTTTCTTCTCCTCTCTGCAGGCGGCTGGAGAAAAGGAGTACGAGAATGGGAAGTAGGAAATGGCTGGAGAGCTACTAGTCTAGGGTTTTCTGGAATTGGGCCTTACATGGGCATCGGAGGCCAGAGAGCTACATGGGCTCTGAGTGGACTGCTCAAAGTCTTTAATCAATAGAAATGCGACAACATATAACTAAAAAAATCTCTCATCTAAAAATTATCTTTAAATATTTATTGCATGATGTCTATTTTTCTAAATACTTAATATACCCTGACGTATCGCCGAATTGCTGTTATCAAAAAATGCCGTATCCCGTGTCACCGTAGTTGTATTGCCATGTCTGTATCTCTGTATCGGT
This sequence comes from Triticum urartu, assembly GCF_003073215.2. Lineage (NCBI taxonomy): Eukaryota > Viridiplantae > Streptophyta > Magnoliopsida > Poales > Poaceae > Triticum > Triticum urartu. The sequence continues at coordinate 4,543 of NW_024116794.1, forward strand.
GCTTCTTAGGTAACCCACATATCTGGAGTTCTCAGCACATTAATAACTTCCACCAAAAAAAGGACACGTCGGTTACTAGCTATCTGACAATTGTGTTGGCTCTTTCAGTCTGGAAGGAACAATAGAACTTGTGCTTATTGCTCTGTCTGAATGATATTTAGGAATATTGGCTGATGATCCTTCCACAATACCAACTATATATTTTACTAGCTTCTTCACCTGCGTCATTTGTACCACAGTATATTTGAAATAATTGCACCATAAGTTTGCACACATAGCACATTACTCTAATGGCACCATGTCTTGTTGATGTCATAACAATCTAATAGTCAAGTAGTAAAGCATCTATTTTCTATGTTGCTGCTTTTATTGTTCCTGACCTTTGGGTTGTGATAGGCAAATGAAAACAAAGTGGATTTAGCTTGGCATATGGTGAAACGAAGATCCATAGGATTTTTCATAATGCTTTGTATACTGGTGTCAGTCTGCATGTTGTTATTTGGCAGAGCAATTTTGACGGCTCTATTTATAATGAAATGAAGTTTCACTTGTTTTGTTGCTAGTTATGTGTTCTCAAATGTACCTCCATCATATATGCAACTTCTGAAGCTCAACATTTCTTTAGCAAGAACATTGAAATGATGTACACATGTAAAAATACATATCAACTACATGCAGTTATCACACAAACGTGTGAAACTAGTTATGGATCGATTGCAGCTTTAGACCATGAATTTTATCTTTGCTGAATCGTTGTAATCCAAGTTGCCGGATTATCAGCTAATGACAGAAGTGTTGAATCCATAATAAAATAGTATTATCAGAATCCTGATTTCCACTATATATGCTATATGCATTTATGCGTACTTCATTTCAATTTGTAGGATTTTCTGATGATGTCTTCTGGAAAACGGAAGAGGGATGAATATCCTGATCAGCTTCCTTCTGGTTCATTTGTGCCACAACAGGATGGATGTGCAGACCAGGTTGCCGAATTTGTGGGGTCAAAGGTACTGTTCAAAATTCTTTATAATATTTTTTTCACTTCTTAATTACTATGAACGTGCGGGGTGGATAGTTGATGATAGAGGGACTGTTTTATTTGTGTTACTATAATATTAGAGTTTGTTTGGATGGAAGGTGGTTTAGAAACAACGTTATCCGAAAACCACAATATTATAACATGCAGGCATGGAATGCCACGGTATAGAGACACTACAGTAATTTACACTATTGGGAAAACCAATGGGTGACACTACAGCAATCTACACTATTGGAAAAACCAATGGGTGTTTGGCAATTGTTGTATTAAGTAGAGTGTTATGTTTTGTTTTATATTATGTTAACAACTAACCGTTGAAAGGAATTCAAATAATTTCATGTGATAACGTGCACAATTTGGCTTAGCTTGTGTGTTAACACCGGTATATTAAAAGAACACTAGTATCACAATTCATGGTTACATATCTTAATCAAAGTATCTTGTTTGTAATCAGCATCGAATCTGTGTAACCAACCGAGGTAAGAGACACACACAACTCACTCTGTCGATTCAATGCGTATACGCATACAAGGCCACAGAACCAATTTTGACCCTGTGCATAGACTGGCTGTGACTGCAAAGAACAGAAATTGACATATCTCATAACTTATGGTACATGCTATAGTTAGGAAAGAAATGAATTAATTAGTACCGTGAAACATCACGAGAGTGCATGGTTAACCATGCCTTATGACCTAAGCCCAGAAGAGACACAATGGACGTGAGAGGCCAACATGATGCAAAGCATTTTTACAGTTTTTTGTGAATAGCATGGTTTTGTGAAAACTTTTATTCCCTCCATCCAGATATATAGGGCCTAATTCATTTTTCAATGTTGCCTTTGGCCATCGATAAGATTAGTAATATATGATGAGATGTATGATGTAAAAATTATATAATTAGAAACTTCTTTCACATACGAATATAACAGTATGTTTTGTGTAACATGCATGTCATATAACATTACTCTAACCCATAGTCAAAGGTAACCCCGAAAACCGTATTAGGCCCTATATATTTGGATGGAGAGAGTATATTAAATGCTTTGAGGTGTTTGGATGAAAGAAATCCCAGGTTGCTCTCGTACCGTAATATTTTTGTGGTATCTGAAAAAGAGGCCCGGGCCTCTTTTTTCTAAACCGAACCGATAAAAATCGTGGGGCAGAGCGCTCAGCCTGTTGACGTTGCCTTCTATGTCCAGATCAGAAGATCTCAGATGCGATTGCCGTCTCCTTTGTCTGTCAATCTATCTGTTAAATGAAGTATAATCCATCTCCTGTTATTAGGTGTTTCATTTTTAGGTGATTAGTTTTTCTACGGACACCACTGTCGGTTGGGATGACAGCACATGCTACTATCCAACGGCCTTACACACTTTTATCAGGTCGCGGGCTGCTGATTACGGGAGTAGCACATGACTCAAACGAAGCTTGCCCATGGAGTAGATCGATTGATCGTTGGAGCACACTCATACGCATCAGGCTGAAGGCTAGCTAGCGTAGTGATTCTATATGTCCATAGGTGCACTTACATGCACAAATGATTTTGCCCCGGCTAGGAGAGAACTTTTAGTGCATGGCATAGCTGCATGCATGGGGCGGCCGTTTCTACACGCAGATCAGTTCATTGAGTGTAGCTGAGTTAGGTGCAGCAAGTCAAAGCTAAGGCCTAAGGTATTCATTGCGCACACATTGGAAACCTTAGGTTTCGAATTACTACGGCATCGGTGGTTATGCCAAAACTGAGAAAAACAATGGTTTTTATCGTAGTATTCATTGCCCACACATTGGAAACCTTAGGTTTCGATTTACTATGGCTTTGAAAAAACTGTGTTACCAAACTAGGCTATGTTTTTGATAGCAAAGTATTGAAAAACCACAAAGTATAGAAACACTAGGCTATGTTTCGATAGCAAAGTATTGAAAAAAACAAAGTATTAGAAAAACTACAGTAATTTAGCCTGTAGGTACAAAATATCACGGTTTTGACATAACAGGGTATTTTGGATTATTGTGAATACTGTGGGCCTTTTTGTAAGAGCGTGTATGGAAAAACGTAAAATTAGCTAACAGCTGTTTGAAGCAGTTGCAAACGCGCGTGTTGCTAGCTAGCTAGGCATTGTAAACTGCTAAACGGCCATGCACAAAGCACCGGCATGAACAAACTAGTACAACCATGCACTTACTAAACGGCTAAACTGGATGCGCCATGCACAAGCTCGGTGTTACACTCTCCAAAGGGGAGGATGCAGTCGAAGTACCACAACATGCAGCGCGAGGAGCTAGGACCTGATGGCATAGCTGGCAGTGCAACAGGTGGCGAAGCTGTCTGTGGATGGGAGCGGGAACGGCGTGGCCTTTTTCTGCGTCACTGTCCAGGGGCATCAGGAGCTGCGCGTGACTAGAACCGCATGACCAAGCTTGACGCCCTGCATTGGATCTGACAGCCGCATGCGCTTGCTCTTGGGACGTAAGCAACCTGACTATCTTGTACGTGGAATTGCGGCAATGATAAATTCGCGCGACTGAATAGGATTGTATTCTTGCTGCTTGATTTTTGGTGAGCAAGGTGTGGTTCCATTCGTCTCGGCTGGCACGGAGGCATCATATGGCGCCCACGGTGGAGTTGCACCATGGGGTGCTGGGCCTACCGTGTAGTCCTACAAACAGCTGCGCTGAGACGCCACCACACCATGAACGGAGCTGAGCGAATGGACATGCATGAGGGGGAACGGCACGGAGGCAGGAGGAGGGAGGATAAAGGACAATGGGCTCATCTTTGTTCTCTCAGCTGCTGTCTCTTAGTTTCTCCATGGCTGCCAACAGTGACATCTCTAGAGACGAGAGGTCGGTGGTGTCAACATGGGACGAAGGCCGAGTTGTTGCGAGTAGCTAGCAAAGAAAATAACGTGTGACATGCTCTTTTTATTTTTGCTTGCTGGGATTCTTTATTTTAGAAAGAGGAAATACCCTGATTTTTGGAAATACTCTAGTATTAGTACCTAGGTTTTTGGGGGTAGCCAAACATGTTTCAGTAATTAAGACTATGATACTTAGATAAATATATAGTATTCTCAGTATACTTAGAAAATACTTTGTTATCAAGCAGGGCCTAAAAGTATTTAATACTACAGCTTTTTATAAAAAACATAGTATTTCAGAAATACTTTGTATCCAAACGGGCCATTAGTTAATTGACAACTGGTATTATTATGATTATGGACTAAGTTCATTGAGTTTGTTACCTATGGGCCTGTTTGAGTTGGGAACATTCTTTTGTGTGAGCTTTAGTATTTACTTCAATTTGTACCAAATACCTAAGCTCACAAAACCCCCAATCCAATGCTATATCGATGACAACAATTTCATTTTCCTCAACTTGTTACTACCTCTAATTTGATTTGAATAGTCTAGATTTATATGTCATCTAGTTGCCAGGTGAATAATATAGTGATACCTCATAAGTTGGCTGTTTAATAATTTTTGTTATGTGCTAGTTCATCATCTGTAAACCTAATATTTTTTGGTCCCAGATTAAGTTCCCAATCACTTCACATATTAATATGTTCAGTGTATTTTACTAGGATGTTGCATGAATGTTTTTCCTGAAGTGCCTGCTAAATTATGAAAATGACATGATGAACTTAATTTTAAAGAGAATTGCAACTAATCTGGTTGATATATGTTATGTTTAACCACTGAAGGATCAAAGGATAGTATCTAAGCTGGCAATTTTTGGCATGCAGGCCCACACTTCATCCATCTTTATGCTAATATATTAGTACATCACCAGACACTCTGTATTTACTATTTTAGCACAAATGTTCAAATTTGGATTTCAGATTTCTCTACTTTTTCTAAATGTTTCTCTACTTTTTCTAAATGTCTTGGAGCTTCCTGAAAAAGCTCCCTATTGCTTAGTGCTAATACTGGACACTGACGTATTGTCAACGCTAACACGTCAATGAACTTAGGGCATGTACAATGGTTGATAAGATAGTCTTATCTTGAGTCTTGCATGTAATTTAGAGATGACAAAAAAATATATCTACAATGGGTCATCTCTTAGCCTTATCTTCAATAACTAGCTATTCCTAAAAACACGGTGAGACATATTATGCTAAGATTTCATCTCTTGTCTCCTCTTAAATAAGAGAAGACAAGCCTTTTATTATGAGTTCTCTCTCCTCCACCTCATCATTTATCCTACGTGGCACTCCTAAGATAGCACCATTGTACATGCCCTTGGTGCTAATACTGAGTTTCTATTTGTGTTCGTTTTCGGAAGTTCATCCTCCTTTTTTGGGTCTTTATTTAGGATAACGCACAACAGGTGTGGAATTCCATCATGAACAAGCAAGAATCAGTAACGAAGACACTTTCTATCGAAGAAAGCACAATACCACCACTTCTTCCTCAACAGGACGGGATACAAGATGATTATAACGATGTATATAACTCGAGACCTCGATCGGTCTATCTTGCATCTTCAGATTCTTTGACTAAACATGATTCTTTTATGTTTCAGCAGTTTTTCTTCCCAGGAGTTCCAACCGAAGACTACAATACCCCTGGGGAATCTTGTAAGTTTCTCATGAATTGTGGACATCGTTCTGGACCTTAACACATAATTTTTTTTATGTGTCGAGTGTTCTTATCAGTCATATTTTGATGTGTTAGCGGAATATCGAACTCCCACACCTGCTGTTGCAACACCAAAGCCAAGAAACGATACGGCGGGTGATGATGATGATGATGATGATGATGATGAACCTCCTCTTAATGAAGATGATGATGACGATGACGAGATAGATGACTTACAGGATGGCGATGAGGAACCTAACACGCAGCACCTTGTCCTTGCACAATTCGACAAAGTAATACTGCTTCCTTTTTATTTAGATAATGTTGGCTCAACAGTATCTGCTTTACCTCTAGTTTCAGGCCCTTATGTCTTATCTCTTTTGCTGGTTTACTAGGTAACAAGGACAAAGAATCGCTGGAAGTGCACTTTGAAGGATGGAATCATGCATTTGAATGGCAGAGATGTTCTATTCAACAAGGTGGGTATCATAATGTTTTGGTCAAACTTGTGAATGTATGATTTCCTGATCTTTGGATCTGTCGTGATACAAACATGATTGAGCAATTGAACTGTTGTTTCTTGCTACTTGGTCACACACCTGAACTTTGTAAGCAACAAGTTATAATTCTTCAGTGCTCTTCACTTGATGCAATGCTCTTCTTGCTGACTCTGCGTTACTGTTTGCAGGCTTCAGGAGAGTTTGATTTTTGAATTTCATGGTAAAGATGATATTTTAGGTGCCTACTGTATCTACTTGTCTTTAACATAAGGAAGGAAAGGTGACAAAAGGCTGGTGCTGTGGCGAGTTTGGCACTATGATCATGTGTCATGTTTTCCTGTTGAGGCTTGCTTCACCCAGTTGGTTTGTTTACCATAACTCATGTCACTGTAAAAATGGTACAGTTGGGACGGTTGTGGATATTTTCTTGAGATGCTCACTTAAAGCTGGTGGAACGATCGTATCTCATAAATCATCCTTTTCCCGTCCTATTATAGGTGATACTAGTAAGGTGCCCGTGCGTTGCCACGGAAAAATAAATATAGTTCACACAACATATACATATAAATAATTGATCGATCTCTCACCCAATCCTCAATTCCCAATCCTCCCACAAAAAAACATATGCTCCTAACTCTTAAGCAAGGGTAATGGCTCTTTTTCATCTACACCCATCGTTCTATTTGTATCTCTATTTTTAACTATGGCATGAATGAAATGTCTATAATCCCTCCCTCTTTTAGATAACTTGCTCCGCTCCATAGCAAATTCAATAGAGAACAAATATTATTATACTTAACTCACAATATGGTCACAAGAATGTCACGGTAGATGCAGAAGTGTGGCCTTGTCATATTGTTCTTTCCATTACCTATGCAGAAGTGTGGCCTTGTCATAGTGTTCTTTCCATTACCTGAAGACAAGACATGCATGGACATCTTGTATAATTGACACAGTGTTTATTCAAATGGAAAATTAAATCACATAAAAGACTATTTACCTTTCTTCGAGTAGTAGAGAACCACATAACTTTCAGTCCAGACTTCAGAGAAGAGAAGAAGGGACAAAATTACAATCTCACAGATAGGTGATACAACATAGTGCTCCAATTTCTAAGGAGCCCTTTCTTAATTTCATTTGAATACTTGTTGGACCACAACATAAGATCATCAGCAATCTTGCTAGCAGTAATGTGCAATTCCTCAAAAATATCACAGAAGAGCTTGGAGTTCATGCGCTTCGATATAATCCAAAGGACCGCGATAGGCACAGTAGAGTGAATCTTGTCGAAATAATTTTCTTCCTAGAGATTTTTGACTGAATCATCATTGTGTGTATGAAAACTCTGAAGTTCAGAGCACAGCAATGGTCCCAGTAGAGAAACACAGCTAGCAAAGAAGGATAAATAGGAGCATATTTCTCAACTTGGAGGTGTTGTTGTTGCTGCACTGAAATGTCTGAACATCACTTTCTCTACCTTCTCTGAAACCTGAAATATGCAGATGTTAGAAACCTTCTAATTTGTATATGATGATATTAAGAAAAGAGAAAAAGAGTATCAAGAACAGATTCATAATTTTGGCTGTTAGCCATTACAAGCTTCAATATATCTATCTCTGTATGTTGCAATCAATCATAAATGAATAGTAGTATTATCATTTAGCTATTTCATGGAACAATTTCTCTGAACTTTCTTGCTTCAAAGTTGTCAGAAGTTCTAGCCTTGATAAAGACATGTACTAAAAGTTCTAAAAAATAACCAAAAACAAAAAGGCATATCAAGACATATTACACCATTGTAGTAATGTAATGGGTATTATCGATCTTCTCAAACATAATAAGAAGGGCTAGCTTATAATCTGAAAACATCGTTTTACAACTCAATAAGTATTAGCAAACATGACATGATAGCAGGAGTATTATGATCAATTTTACAAAATTGGGAATAATGTAGCATGGCGTTCAACTTTTTTGGGCAAGTGATGTTCAGCTTGTTCATTTTGATCTTACCAAAAGGATCAACGTAATGCAAGACATGGGAACTCAACCAAGAACACATTGGTGCCTATCAATACCTCCCAATTGGATTTTGCCTTAAATCAGTGCAGTGGTGGTAGGGGAGCACATGTGTGTGTACCTGCGCATGGTCGTGACAATCGGTTCGGATAAAGCAGTGTCCTTACTGGCGCCTGGGTGGAGGAGCCGGCTAACATGGACAGCACACGCTCAGCCGTCAAGGCAGCGCCTAGTCAAACCATCATGGGACCACACAGGGAGATGGGGAGCAGCTGCATGACGAAAAAAATTGGGAGGCCAGAAGCACATTGGAAATCCATCAAGACTTGGCCTGCAGTGTTGGAGTATATAGTAAATGTTCTCAAGACTTTGCAGATTCAACTTCTCAAGCAAAATCATAGTAAAATTGAATCATTTTACACATTATGAACATTCAAAAGCAGATAACAAACCTATTATGCGTTTATTCACTGTCGCTAAAATTGTATCTGACCATTAGGTGAGGAAGTCACCAGACAAGCTGTTATGCATATTGAACATGTACACAACACTCATGGGTGCTGCCCCTGCGCCACAACAAAATCTACCATAAAAAATCAATCAGGGGAGAGCATGCTCATGCCACTGAACTGTCACGCGACCCGAAGGTTGCCGTTTGCCACGGGCGCGTGATGGCCGGTGTCGGTGTCAAAACCGGCGGATCTCGGGTAGGGGGTCCCGAACTGTGCGTCTAGGCCGGATGGTAACAGGAGGCAGGGAACACGATGTTTTACCCAGGTTCGGGCCCTCTTGATGGAGGTAAAACCCTACGTCCTGCTTGATTAATATTGATGATATGGGTAGTACAAGAGTAGATCTACCACGAGATCAAGGAGGCTAAACCCTAGAAGCTAGCCTATGGTATGATTGTTGTATATGGAGTTGATTGCCTATGGACTACAACCCTCCGGTTTATATAGACACCGGATAGGGTTAGGGTTACATAGAGTCGGTTACAATGATAGGAGATCTTGAATATCCGCATCACCAAACTTGCCTTCCACGCCAAGGAAAGTCCCATCCGGACACGGGACAAAGTCTTCAATCTTGTATCTTCATAGTCCAGGAGTCCGGCTGAAGGTATAGTCCGGCTACCCGAACACCCCCTAATCCAGGACTCCCTCAGTAGCCCCCGAACCAGGCTTCAATGACGACGAGTCCGGCGCGCAGATTGTTCGGCATTGCAAGGCGGGTTCTTCTCCAAATCTTGTGTACCTGTAGGAATAATGTCTGATTTTTGTAATGTAGTGCTCCTTGGCTTCCACGCCCAATA
>NW_024116795.1:0-11714 GCF_003073215.2 Triticum urartu
CCATAAGGAGTGCATGAAGCCTTGGACGAAATATACAAGATGGCACTTCTTAAATTCGTCCAGAGGCTATTTTAGGTGCTGCGTCACCTTATTATTGGGCCGGGCCCATGTATTTTCGAAATACTTAAGTATAAGTAGTTTTTAGAGTATGTGTGTGTGGGAAAAAAGAGTTAGGGTTGGTTTCGAACCCCTCCTCCAAGGGCCACGAAATCCCCCCTCTTCCTCCATATATACAGCCCTTAGGGCATCGTTTAGACTTTGTGTTTTGTTTAGATTAAAAGTTTTCCATAGCTGCAACTTCGCGTACTTCGTTTGTGTCCAGCGACCAGACCAAGACGTCACAGAACCCCACCTTGATCAATAAAGCTTTCATCTTATATTCGCAATATCCAGATTGCAATCTTGGTTTCTTGCTTGTTCTTCGTTTGCTCGCAGGAAACAGGCCCTCGTGGTCAGGTTGATCGTGCTCCGGCGTGGTCAATAACCCCTTGGAGTTGGTTTAGAGATTGCTAAGGCGCGGCGTCCTCGCACGTTCGTAGTCGGATCGTTAAAGTCGACTTCCTCTAAAACGATAGCCACCATCTCATCGAAAGACGGGACACCTTTGCCTCTATCATGGGTACCGGAGGTGGGCCGAGGAGGGCACAACCCACCAGGGCGTGCCTGGGCTCCCTGGCGCGCCCAGGTGGGTTGTGCCCACCTGGTGGGCCCCCTCTGGTAGTTTTTCACTCCAATAATTCTTATTTATTCCATAAAAATTCCTCGTGAAGTTTTAGCTCATTTGCAGTTGTGCAAAATAGGTAGCCCGACGTAGCCTTTTCAGGTCCAGATTTCCAGCTGCCGGAATTCTCCCTCCTTGTGTGAACCTTGCATATTATGAGATAAAAGGCATTAGAATTACTCCAAAAAGCATTATTATGAATAAAAACATTATAAATAACAGTAGGTAAACATGATGCAAAATGGACGTATCAACTCCCCCAAGCTTAGAGCCCGCTTGTCCTCAAGCGAAAACCAAAATCAAAAAACATGGTCACATGCTTAGAGAGAGAGGTGTCGATAAAAACAAAATACGGACATAGAAGCATCATGTAAATTATTATAACAGCAACAAACTTTAACATAAAACTTTTATCATATAACCTTTATCATAGACTTCTCATGAATAAGTAACAAATCATCCCAATCATCGAAGTATAAAGCATAAACTCTATTGGAAACCAACAAACTATGTTCTCAGTCAACTTTGCAACTACAATTCATCATATTTTCAGTAAGGGTCACGTATCGGAGCCTTTAGGCAAGTCCACATACTCAACCTTCACTCATTGCTTGCAACGCTGCCTCCTCGTCGGGGACCCTCCTTCACGCTGCTCGGCCTCGTCTATCCAGGCAGCTAATCCACACCCAACCCCCATCCTCCTCCTCCTTCCACATCCCACGTGCCCCGACCGCCAGTGTGACACCTTCCACCCAAATCACCGACCCCTCCACCAAATAAGCGCCGCCCTAAGTCATGGTGCACGCAGTATAACCAGGAGCTCAAGGAGCATTTGGCAGTGGAGAAGCAAACCACGGCCGCACACGCGGATGAGATCGTGATGGCTACCATTCATGCCGACCCCCGGATCTTGGAGGAGCACCTCGCCGTCGAGGCCGCCGTCGATGCCTCGCGCGTCGACACCGTGACACGGTTGGCTACTTTAAACGACAGTTCATGGCGTTTTCTCGAGGCCACCCTCGGTGCCTTCGATGAAGACTACCAGGTGTTTTCTCAGCGTGCACGTGCTTACCTCAACTTGAGAGCCAGCAGGTTGGTGCCCGGAGCGGCTCAGGCAACTCACCACTATGACAAGGGCACCCACGATGCGGAGGCCTCGCCCTCTTCCATGTCCAAGGAGCCAATCATCATTGATATCTCCGACAATGAGGAGTAGCTTGTCTTATTAGCTCACTATAAGGACCCATGTTCAGTTTCGCTAGCTACTGCTTTCCTTAACAAATTCTAGTGAATTGTGCTATCTACTTTTACCATGCAATATATTGCTCTAGTGTATATGTTCTATATGTTGTGCAATGTGGTGCTCACTTATTAACTGTTTGGTTAATTAGTTGTCATGTTCAGTTAACTGTTTGGTTCAATTCTACAAATGTGATGTTCAATTCTTCAGGGTGCAATTTTGTATTGTCTTCCATGTGGGAAATAAATTGAATTTTTCTGTACAAAATACATGAGAAATAAATACAATTGCTATATTTCCAAGTTGTCAAGCATGCCCTAGCAAAGCAGCAGGAAGAACTTGAAGCTGTCAAGACAACCCTCGTAGAGCAGCAGCAATAACTTGAATCTGTCAAGAAGGCCCTGCCAGTGCACAAGGATGAACTTGAAGGTTTCGAACTAGCCCTCGTAGCCTACAATGAAGAAGTTGTAATGCCCTATTAGACTAAGTAAAGCTGTCATCAAGGCAATTCGAGAGCAGCAGGTTGCAGCTGATACTAACAAGTGTCATATTTTGTTGTGCGATACTTTGTCCCATGGTGCTTAATGATAATGTCGCCAATTGTGCGATACTTTGTCCTATAGAGAAAATAATGAAATTTGTTCCATTTTGGCAGCAAATTTAAGTATAAAACAAATTATCAGAGTCTACAAACTAAGACAGATATGGATACCATCACTAGCGTATGGACCCACATGTAAGCATCCACGTTGCCCACCTATGGTCCCACATGTAAGTAGCCACGTTAGCAATTTATGGCCCATTAGTCAGCGGTGTTGGCATGTCAAAACTAACGCCCAATTTATTACTGACGGGCACCGTCGGTGATAAAACCTCGACATGGCCCAGCTGTAAGGTACCACATCAGCAAATTATGGGCCCGTATGTCAGAAATGTTGACTGGTCAAACATGGTTGGTCGGTTGTTAGTTCGGATGTATTGTCACCAAAAACTACGATGAGGGATGATTGTTAGTATACGGTGACAGTTTTAGTGACATTTTTTGCCCATCGCAAAAGACCGGTTCAGCGATGTTTTTGGGTTCGACACCTGAGATACGATCTTGCAAGACGAAACAAGTGGTACTGTCAAGAATTTATTTTCCATGACGATGCTTTGGTGATGGTGGGGGCTATGGACGGAAAACGTCACGGGGGTATTTTCGGCGATGAAAAAGGGTTATATGTGACACAAGTGAAACGTCATAAAAATAGAGCAAATTTTGTAGTGGATAGGCTTCACCAAGACAATTGTGAAGAGCAAACATTTGATGATAAACACTTTCATGAAATGTAAGTTTCTTGGGGGATATGACATGACGATCATCAAGAAATCCATGGACGGAATAAATGGTAAGACCATTTGGACATTTTATCTTGCGTCCAACAAGATTTTTTAGGTCTACAGCACTGTCTTCGGAATCCAATGCATATTGGCTGGAGACTTGACCCTGCAAGAGAAATTAGTTCTTCTTAAACACCCACATCCGAAGGGGTGGCTTATAAGCAATGAGTCTAAGTGCAGCATCTGAGAATTTTGCCTTTGAAGCCCTAACAAATAGCTTCACAGGGGGGTAGAATACTCAAATGAATATCCAGAGAAATTCTTCGATTTGTGAACATATTGGTCCAAAGAATGATGCTCATATTCATGAGCTTGATCATTGTTACCCTCAAAACATAGGTGTTAGCACAACTATATGAGGTCCTCTATCTGTATGAAGACTTTGGGCCATATGAAGCCTTTGCTCTGGGTTTGTCTTCTTCCCTGGTGGTGTCATGATGACATTCATGGGAAGCTTTTCCAGAAGACTTTTAGGTACCCAGATCTTCTTCATAGGAGACCCATTCCTGCATTTAGTTCTAATAAACATGGCAAACACTTCACCATTCTGATTTTTTGAATAGTTTATAGTTCGAGTCAAATGACTAATCACTGACGATAGGGTTAACACAGTTATAGCCAGATAATGTGGATGGATCCACTGGTGGTCCCTTTGCAGCAACCCATGTAGTTTTGGGGTACTGCTCAAGCTTCTAGTAGGAGCCATCAACATTCATGTTTCTCTCGAAACCAGTGCCATCCTTTTTAGGATTCCTGTTCAAGCTCTGCTTCTTGAGGACATCGCTAAGGGTTTGATGCCCTTTGAGAGTTTTGTACATTCCCGTCTCTAGCAATGTCTTCAACCTGTCATTCTCATCAGTAATAGTGGCAGTTTCCTCAAATGAGGGGTTAGTGACCACAAATATAGTTGAAGATATTGCAGCTTCGAAAGCATTTGAACATTCAACGGAAGAATTAGTGTTATCATGCTCAAGGCATTTCAAGCAAGGTGGCACAAACTCATCCTGGGCGGGTACTAATCTGTTGAGCAAGTAGTGAATCATTTTCAGTTCGAAGATCATCATGAGACACTCTCAGTTTCTCTAGATCTTGCTTCCTTTGAAGGATCATAGGAAAGCTTCTCATGATCTGCAGAGAGGGTATCATGATGACTTAGAAGTTTGTCATACTTAACTTGAAGACTTTTTATGTCTTCAATTAAGGATTGACTTCGATTCATTTCCACGTCCAACAGATCATCGCTTTTGTCTAGCAGAATTTGAATCTTTTTCCATATCAATTTGTTGCTTAGTTGCAATTTTATCAATTATCTTATAGTTGGGTTTGGATTCACATTCAGAGTCATCTTCACTTGAGGTGTCAAAGTAGGCAGCGCAGGATGTTACCCTTGCGCCTCTTGCCGTGAGGCAATAGGCAGGAGTAGACTTGCCGTCGTCGTTGGCTTTAGTGTCAGTGATGTAGCCATTGTCTTCATTGTTGAAGATGGACTTGGCGACGAATGCAGAAGCTAGAGCCAAGCTTGCCGTGCCTAAATTAGACTCCTCCTCTGACTCCTCCACCACTTCTTCGGAAGAAGACTCCTCCTCTGAATCCATTTCCTTGCCGATTAATGCACGAGATTTGTTGGAGGAGTCATACTTAATTAGACTCCTCCTCTGACTTCTTGTGCGATAAAGAATTTGAGTATTTCTTCTTCTTCTTCTTCTTCTTTTTCTTCTTCTTTGATTCCTTTTCCCAGAGAGGACATTCAACCATGTAGTGGCATGGCTTCTTGCATTTGTGGCAAGTTCTCTTCTTGTAGTCATGAGTAGAAGTCGCTGCCTTCTTTGAGTCATACGTTGAAGACCTTCCGGAGCGATTTTTCTTGGAGAACTTCTTCACCAGCATTGCAATTTCTCTGCCAATGTCTTCAGGGCCACCGAAACCGTGGTCAGATTCTTCAGACGAAGAGACATCCTTTGCCTTCATAGCACGAGCACGTCCATAGCTAGGACCATAGATATCTCTCTTCTCAAATAGCTTGAATTCATGAGCATTGAGCCTCTCATGAATATCGGTGGGATCCAATTGCTTGAAATTAGGACACTCTTGTATCATTAGAGATAAGGTGTCAAACGAATTGTCAAGAGACCTCAATAGCTTCTTTACAACTTTATGCTTTGTGATGTTAGTGGCGCCAAGAGCATGAAGCTAATTGGTGATGTCAGTGAGACGATCAGAAGTGAGTCGAACATTTTCATTGTCGAGCCTCTTGAAGCGATTGAAGAGATTGCGAAGAACATCAATTCGAGAGTCCCTTTGAGATGAGACGCCTTCATTGACCTTGGAGAGCTAGTCCCAGACCAACTTCATGGATTCCAGAGCACTCACACGACTATAGTGCCCTTTGGTCAGATGACCATAGATGATGTTCTTGGCGGTTGAATCCAATTGAGCAAACCTCTTCACATCAGCAGTGATGACTCCTTCACCAATTTTGGGAACACCAGTCCTAACGACCTACCAGAGGAGGTTGTCGATGGCTTAAGGATGCATGCGCATCTTATTCTTCCAGTAGGGTAATCAGTGCCATCGAAGACGGGGCATGCACCGGAGACCTTAATTATCCCTGTAGTCAACATAGCTAAAACTCTAGGTGGTTAAACTGAACCACACAATAGGGTAATCAATTCCATCTTACTATGATACCAATTGAAAGTGCTAGTTATCGACTAGAGGGGGGAGGGGGTGAATAGACAATTTTATGATTGTCTTCGAAACATGCAATGTCTTTGAAGACGCGAAA
The DNA here is from genome assembly GCF_003073215.2 of Triticum urartu. Taxonomy (NCBI): domain Eukaryota; kingdom Viridiplantae; phylum Streptophyta; class Magnoliopsida; order Poales; family Poaceae; genus Triticum; species Triticum urartu. The sequence continues at coordinate 6,130 of NW_024116795.1, forward strand.
GCAAAAAGTAACTAGGCAGGATAAGGCGAAATATAAACTACACTAGGCATCCTGGCATATCAACACGGTTGAAGTGAGAAGCGAAGATAGACAAAAAACTAGATAACACGTAACAGTATAAACAGTTAATGTGAAGACAAAGATGTAATCAAAGAGATTTTCTTCACACAATGTCTTCAAACAGAGTGAGCAAGCAAAGGCTTCACGAAACTAAACAATAAGTAAAGGGTTGGAGTGACAGTTGTACGTCTGGTTAGGAGGCTGGGATTGAACTCAGAAGACCTAGTCTTCACCTTATTCCCCTTGAGCTAAGATCATTGTAGACCTCGCCCAATCACTTGGTCAAGTCTTCAAGCTAGACTTCCAAACCTTCACAGACTTCGTTCACCGACAATCCACAATACCTCTTGGATGCTTAGAACACGATGCCTAACTGGCTGGAAGATCACAGTCTTCAAGTGTAACAAGTCTTCGGTTCACGAAGAATATAAAGGTGTAAGTGCCGCTCAATCACTTTTGGCTTTGGGTGTTTGGGTTTTTCCTAGTAGGAATTCTCTCTCAAAGGCTTGGAGGTGGGTTACTCTCAAACGACAAAAGTCGTGCAATAACCTGGAGTAGCCATCAAATTATGGTGGAGGGGGTGGGCTATTTATATCCAGGAGGCAACCCGACATGATATGACCGAACTGACCCTGGGTCAGTGGCTAACCGACATGTGTCCAATGGTCAGAGTTCAAACGCATGCGACAACTTGACTTGGGCTACAAGCAAAGATGACTCGACCAACTCTAGAAGAGGTTTTCTCTCATTGTCTTCACTAGAAGACATATGATTTTAGGTTGAGCATCATGTAAGTTTCTGACTTTGTTTGCCTCGACCCCACTTAATAGTACGGTGGTTCATTTGACTCAAGAAAGAAGAAAATGAAACTACTAAAAGACTATGTCTTTGCGCTCCATTGTCTTCAAGCGAAAGTCTTCACGTTCCACCATTATCTTCAATGTCTTCACACATTTTTAGGGATCATCTTTGATGTGTAAACTGAATCTCCAGGGACTTCTACCCGCGTTCTCCCGTGAATCTCACAAACACATTAGTCCCTTAAGCAAGTTTGACGTCAATACTCCGAAACTAACAAAAGGTGGCACTAGATGCACTTATATGATTTACAAAGATTTGGACAAAATATACAATATGCCACTACATAACTTCCGTCCAGAGCCATCTACATGTGTTGCCCCGTCTTATTTTTTGGCCAGAGCCATATATTTTGGAAATATCATGTCACAGGCAGTTTGAGTCCTTATGAGTGGGGGAAACCAACTTACGATAGATCTTGGCCTCACCTCTCAAGGATGAATGTAATCCGCCTTTATCCTCCCGCCCCGTAAATACAACCCTTAAGACATCGTTTAGATTTATGTTTAGTTTAGTTAGAAGTTAACATAGTTTCATCAATAATAATCATCTTTATTACTTCCTCTGATTCAAAATAAGTGTCTCGGCTTTGAACTAAGTTTAGTTCAACCTTAGTTCAAAACTGCGACACTTATTATGGATAGATGAGAGTAGCAAATATTTGCAATTCTTGGCTCTTGCTTGTTCGTAGATTGCTTGCAATATTCGACCTTCCTAATCAGCTTGATCATACTCTAGCGTGGGTTTAGCAATTGATAAGGCGCAACATCATCACACGTTTGTGGGATCATCAAGGGGCTTCATGAAAATCAATAGCTATCCTCTCACTAAAAAAATGGGGATACCTTTGCCCTATTAAGTGCCATCTTGCAGGCCTTGGGCCAAGGATGAGGTGGCCGTCTGGCCCGCCGGGGCAGTAGTGAGGAGGTAGCAGGGCCGTAATAGAAAAGCCCCTTTCTGCAGATAATGGGCCAAGTAGTCAAGACTCAAGAGAAAGCATAATTTGCTGGGCTGTTAGCTAATCCGCTCCCCGCTGCATCTCGAGGGAGCAACTAGTTAACGAGCGCTCCTTCGGGAGCCTCGCAACGATCAGTCGCTCTTAGCCATTCGTCATGTGTCGCGCTCTGGACGCTCCCTTTGGATTTTGTTTTTTTATTTTTCCACACGCGTTTTTGGCTTTTTAAACGGTTTTTTCCGGGTTTTTTTCAACGTTTTGGTTTTCCCCCGGTCTTCCTTAGCTTTTCGATAAAAAAATCTAAATTTTTTTTGTGCGAAAAAACGCATTTTTTATTATTTTCCTTTCGCGAAAGTCACGGTTTTTCTTCCGCGAGAGGCACGGTTGTGCTTTACCGAGAGTCACGGCCGTACCTTTCAGAAACGAAAAAAAACACGTTTTCTATTTTTTTCTTTTGCGAGTCACAGTTTTGCTTCCGCAAGAGGCACAGTTGTGCTTTTGCGAGAGTCACGGCCGTGCCTCTCGGAAAAAAAAACAAAACACGTTTTCTGTTTTTTTTCTTTCGTGAGAGTCACGGTTTTGCTTCCGCGAGAGGCACGGTTGTGCTTTCGCGAAAATCACGGCCGTGTCTCTAGAAAAGGGAAAACAAAACGCGTTTTTTGTTTCTTTTTCTTTCGTGAGAGTCACGGTTTTGCTTCCGCGAGAGGCACGGTTGTGCTTTCGCGAAAATCACGGCCGTGTCTCTAGAAAAGGGAAAACAAAACGCGTTTTTTGTTTCTTTTTCTTTCGTGAGAGTCACGGTTTTGCTTCCGCGAGAGGCACGGTTGTGCTTTCGCGAAAATCACGGCCGTGTCTCTAGAAAAGGGAAAACAAAACGCGTTTTTTGTTTCTTTTTCTTTCGTGAGAGTCACGGTTTTGCTTTCGCGAGAGACACAGTTGTACTTTCACGAGAGTCATGGCTGTGTCTCTAGGAAAGGGAAAAAAATACACGTTTTCTGTTTTTTTTCTTTCGCGAGAGTTACGGTTTTGCTTTCGCGAGAGGCACGGTTGTGCCTTTGCGAGAGTCACGGTCGTGCCTCTCGGAAACGAAAAAAAAACGTGTTTTCTGTTTTTTTGCTTCCACGAGAGTCACGGTTTTGTTTTCACGAGAGGCACGGTTGTGATTTCACGAGAGGCACGGGCGTGCCTCTTTCGGAAGGGGAAAAAAACCGTGCTCCCGGTTCGGTTTATTCGCCTGGTTTTTTTTGTCCGGTTTTTTCGTGAAAAAAAGTTTGTTAAAACTTATCAACATGAGATCTAGTTTTGAAAATCTGGACGCAAGGAATTCAATGGTGAAAACGGTTCGAGATTTGGACGCACGGTTTAAGATAAAACGATTTCGGCATCTCGACCTCTTCGCTCACACACGGACACAGCGCATGGCTTCGCGCGTGGGCCTCCTCCTCGCTCCCTCCTCCCTCGCCCGAAACCCACCTCGTGCTCGCCTCCCTTATCCCCTGCCTTCCCACCACCTTGGCCGCCCCACCTACCGCCGATTCGCCTCCTCCGCGCCGCTGCGCTCCTCCCTCTGGTGGCCCCGCCAAGCGCCACCCCTCTTTGCCGCCCGCGCCATGTCAGGGTCCGCCGGTAGCCCCCCGTACGCCGCCGAGCTTGCAGCCGCCAAGAAGGCCGTCGCCCTTGCCGCCCGCCTATGCCAGGTGCCCCTTTTCGTATCTCACATCCGCTCCTTGCTGTGTTGAGGTCCGTGGGGGGCGCCGCTCGGCGGAAACCGTGTTGCCGCTACGCGCTACTGCCGCCGGCTGCTCAGCCCTTGCGACGAAAGAGGGGTGGGGAGCGTTGCTGATTCATGGGTAGCATGCACGAGTGTCACACCCCGATCTGGATCGAGGGGCGTCCAGAGTAGGCAGAAAGGGGAAAGGGGAAAGGGGGACGAGGATGGCGTGAGGAAGGGGGGTGAGCGAGAGAGAAAGTGAGGTGAGGGAATTTAGTTCACTAAACAACAGCCTGTTCAATACATCACCCGACGTGGGTTAAGTACCCATCGACCTGGCCCTTGGTCACACACGCGCCTACAGCTGGCTCACGCACACACGGGCCTACAGCTGGCTCACGCACACACGCTACACTTGGCTATGTCAACTGGCGGTCACTCGGTGGTGCCGTGCACAACCGTAGTGACATTCTCCCCTCCTTGAGAATGAACCCCCTCCTTCATGGCTTCGTTCTCCCAAATAGTTGCTTGAGGATAGCGCCGGCGAAGTACGTCGTAGTCCTCCCAGGTAGTAGAAGACGGTGGAACCGTGTCCCAAGCCACTTGAAGCTGAATCACCGGTGCATTGCCCTTCTTCGTCATCCTTCTGTCCAAGATTTCCATTGGCAATGTTTCTTCAGTCGACAGATCGGTAATGACAGGTAGTTCAGAAAACACTGGGCTGTAGTTGGGTGTGAAAGGTTTCAACTGCGAGGCGTGAAACACTGGGTGGATTTTGCTGCCAGCAGGAAGATCCAACTTGTACGCCGAGGGTCCGATGTTGGCGATGACGGAGAAAGGGCCAAAGAACTTGAATGCCAGCTTCGGACAGGGACAACTTGCTACCAATTTTTGCACATATGGCTGAAGCTTCAGAAGAACTTGATCCCCGACTTGAAACACCTGCTCGGTCCGGTTCCTGTCAGCAAACTTCTTGTGCTTGCTCTGCGCCCGTGTCAGGTGAGCGCGCAAGTTCTCTTGATGCAGCGACCAATCCCACTGCTTGCCGTCCGGCAAGGTTGGTTGGGATGCCGGCCAGGTGGCCATGCTCCCCTCGTTGGCTTCTACCCCATACAACGCCTTGAAGGGAGAGCAGCCCAGTGAGGAGTGAAATGAGGAATTGTACCAGAATTCAGCAGAGGGAAGCCATCGTCGCCATTGCCGGGGGGTGTCGTGAACAGCGCAACGCAAGTACATTTCCATGCACTGGTTGACGCGTTCACTTTGTCCATTTGTCTGGGGGTGGTAGGCGGTGGAGTAGAGGAGCTTGGTGCCCGCGCTGGCCAGCAGCTCGCGCCAGAGCGCGCTTGTGAAGACCTTGTCGAGTTCGCTGACAATAGATGCTGGGATGCTGTGGAGCTTGACGACGTTGTCCCAGAACACGCGCGCCAGCTGTGTTGCCGTGAACGGGTGCCGCAGGGGCACGAAGTGGGCAAATTTTGTGAAGCGGTCGACCACCACCATGATTGCATCATACCCCTCTGACTTGGGTAATCCTTCAACAAAATCCATGGTCAGGTCTTGCCAAGGTGCTGTTGGGATTGGCAGTGGTGCCAATTTGCCCGCTGGCTTGCACAGTTCATGCTTGGCTTGCCGGCAGACTTGGCATTGCCGCACGAAGTCGTCGACATCCTGTTTCATACCCCCTCCACTCGAATGCTTTCTTGATGCGGTGGTAGGTGGCCGCGGCGCCGGAGTGGCCGCCCACGGCGCTGTCATGCATTTGCACTGATTAACTTGGTGCGCAGAGCTATGTTGGCGCCAATCCACAGCCGCCCCTGGCGACGGATGAGCCTGCGGTACAACTCATACTCCTTGTCATCCAGGCTGTGCAACGCGAGTTGTTGTAGTCGCTCCTGCGCGTCCGGATCGGTGGCGTAGGAATTAGCCACCTCCTGGATCCACGCGGGCTGACACAGCGACAACGCGTTGGCGCTGAAGTGGCCGCCCCCGCGGGGGAGC
>NW_024116796.1:0-8810 GCF_003073215.2 Triticum urartu
GTTTGGCCATTTGGTCTATACGCACTAACCATCTACGTGGGAGTAGTTATGGGTATCCCGGCGTCGTGGTATCAGCCGAAGCCTTCGTGACGTCAGCGACTGAGTGGCGCGCGCCGGATTGGAACGTAAGCCTGCTCTTGTATTAAGGGGGCTAGTTCTGCTTCCGGCCGCGTTCGCAACGTGCAGGTGTGCTATGGGCGATGGGCCCAGACCCCTGTGCGCTTAGGTTTAGACCGGCGTGCTGACCTCTCTGTTGGTCTAGGTGGGGCTGCGACGTGTTGATCTTCCGAGGCCGGGCATGACCCAGGAAAGTGTGTCCGGCCAAATGGGATCGAGCGTGTTGGGTTATGTGGTGCACCCCTGCAGGGAAGTTAATCTATTCGAATAGCCGTGATCTTCGGTAACAGGACGACTTGGAGTTGTACCTTGACCTTATGACAACTAGAACCGGATACTTAATAAAACACACCCTTCCAAGTGCCAGATACAAGCCGATGGTCGCTCTCTAACAGGGCGACGAGGAGAGGATCGCCGGATAGGTTTATGCTATGCGATGATACTTGGAGGACTTCAGTCTACTCTCTTCTACATGCTGCAAGATGGAGGCTGCCAGAAGCGTAGTCTTCGAAAGGACTAGCTACCCCCCTCCGGCTTTCTGCAGTTCAGTCCACATATAATAGCCTTATTCCAGTTGATACCAATGCATACATATGTAGTGTAGCTCCTTGCTTGTGAGTACTTTGGATGAATACTCACGGTTGCTTTTCTCCCTCTTTTCCCCCCTTTCCCTTCTATCTGGTTGTCGCAACCAGATGCTGGAGTCCAGGAGCCAGACGCCACCGTCGACGACGACTCCTACTACACCGGAGGTGCCTACTACAACATGCAGGCCGCTGATGACGTTCAGGAGTAGTTTAGGAGGATCCCAGGCAGGAGGCCTGCGCCTCTTTCGATCTGTATCCCAGTTTGTGCTAGCCTTCTTAAGGCAAACTTTTTTAACTCATGTCTGTACTCAGATATTGTTGCTTCCGCTGACTCGTCTATGATCGAGTTCTTGTATTCGAGCCCTCGAGGCCCCTGGCTTGTAATATGATGCTTGTATGACTTATTTTATTTGTAGAGTTGTGTTGTGATATCTTCCCGTGAGTCCCTGATCTTGATCGTACACGTTTGCGTGTATGATTAGTGTACGATTAAATCGGGGGCGTCACAATGGGTACTGGCCATGGTTAAGGGGACCTCTACGGAAAAACTATGTCTTGATCATCCAGTTTTTAAACACCAGGTAATGCGAGGACTATAACGGAGGCGATCGAGTCTTGTGGGGAAAAGTAAATCGATTAGCCGTGTCCCTAGTTACAAACAATTTGAGCAACTGGAATTTGGATTATATGGAGATCTCAACACTGTTACCGATTAAATGAATTTGGGTTAATGTTAACTTTGGGATACCTACTAATAAAGCAAGGTGCGTTCCGCCCATTCTTTCATCCGTTCACCGCCGAAAAGATCCTTTTTCTACCCGATGTGGTACTAAATTCTTATGTGTTTGTCTACTAGACAAAGAATTTTTGTATGTGGGCCACGCGCTGTGGCCCAGTGAAGTTAGCCCACTTATTTTTCTGGCCAGGCAGCTAAGAAAATTCTATTTTCCGCACTGGACGACAAATAGTCGGAGTTTCCCGCAGGACAACCAATAATTGGCTGGCTCTTTTTTATTTTTTTATGTATTTTAATTCTAATTTTATTCTCCTTTCCTTATCTCTTTTTCCCTTCCAAGTTTGTTTTTCTTTTAGAATTTATTCATAAATTAAAAAAATTCAAAAAAATCAGAATTAAAAAAACAAATATTAGAAAATGTTCATAATTCCAAAATTTTGTTGCTATTTTGAAAAATATTAGGAACTTGCTAAAAGTTGCAATTTTTTCTTTAAAACTATTGTTTTTCAAAAATTGTTCTGAATTTCTAAAAAGAAAATGGCATTTGTAAAAATGCTCCAAATTTGAAAAATATTCATGTTTTAGTAAAATTTTCAAAATTAAAAATAATTTTTGTGGATAAAAGATACACATTTTCTAAAAATCTTATGAATTTTCAACACATGTTCCCGGTTTAAAAAAATGTTGACATGTTCAAATAATGTTCATGTTTTTATAAAAAAAGTTGGTGTTCTCATAAAATGTTTGTGAATTTTAAAAGATGTTTCCTTTCATATTTTATTTGCGTTTTTTCGAAAGTGGACATAATTTTCAAAAAACTGTTCAGAGTTTTAAAAACTGTTCATGTTTCCTAGAATATTCAAAAATTTCATACCTTAGAATCTCCTCGATTGAAAGGATTGAAAGGAAGAGTAGATTGAATAATTCATGGGCCTTCTCTGGCGTATGATGACGTAAAACAATGCTAATAATGCATCTTTGCTTAGGGTAGCACTCGACGTTTTCTGACACTCGACGCAGGGTGTAATTCTAGTAGTGTTAACACAATATGTCTCACCACTTTTTAAGAATAGCTAGTTATTAAAGATAAGACTAAGAGATAAATCACTAGACATACTTATATTCTCATATCCAAATCACATACAAGGCTTAACATAGAACTGTCTTATCAACCACTGCACCTGCCCTTATAACTTATTGTAGACATACTTTTACTCTCATGTCCAAATCACATGCAAGACTTAAGATAAGACTGTCCTATCATCCACTATACATGCCCTTATACACTTTGCCCCAATGCATGAATGGGCGGATTTGTACAGAAACCGCCTTACTTATAGCATCGTTCATAACAGAATTCCTACAACCTGCTTCCTTTAATATAGAGTGCCATTCCATCTTGCCCTGGCCCGGGCTAGACTTGAGCAAATTTAGCCTTCATCCAGAGACGAAGAAGGAAAAAACCCAGAGAGACAGGGAGCATGTATCGCATCCTTGCACAAATGTAACCCTGCCAAGGACATGCATGCATGCGAGCACACCGGGTCTTCTTCATGATCTCGCATGCAACTGCCGTTTTCCCTTAGACGAAGTCACTTGGTGAAACGAGCAGCAGCGCGGCCTATTTATGCACACCGCGTCACAAATCTCGGGCGGTGTACGTACGTCCACGGTGGTTCCGGCTCAGAGCTCTCCCTCTCTCTGTCACTCACATGGCGGTCGCCACCGCGTCCGGCGTGATCTCCGCCCTGCTGGTTCTCGCCGGAGTCGCGGTCACGGCGCAGCCACATCCTGCGGCGGGGGGGCTTGCCGGCCGGGCCGCCCAAGTTCCCCGCGATCCTCGCGTTCGGCGACTCGGTGGCCGACACGGGCAACAACAACCACCTCCGGACGTTCATCCGCTCCAACTTCCCGCCCTACGGCAAGGACTTCCCCGGCCACAAGCACACCGGCCGGTTCTCCAACGGCAAGATCAGCGTCGACCTCCTAGGTAAGTACCATCCATTACCCTGTACTTTTGCCATGGAAATGTATTTTCACAATATATTTTCCCAAACAACCAAGGATCAATTTGTTTTGGAAATGCGTGCGTGCGTGCAGCGTCGGCGCTGGGCGTGAAGGAGCTGCTGCCGCCGTACCTGAAGAAGGGGCTCTCCATCGAGGAGCTCAAGACGGGGGTGAGCTTCGCGTCCGCGGGCAACGGCTTCGACAACGCCACGTGCCGGACCATGTCGGCGCTGACGATGGAGCGGCAGCTGCAGCTGTTCCAGGAGTACAAGGAGAAGGTCGGGGGCAGCGTGCCCGACAAGGCGCTCTACTTCATCGTGACGGGCAGCAACGACATCGTGGAGCACTTCACCTTCGCGGACGGCATCACGGAGCCCGGGTACGCGGAGAGCATGGTGAGCCGGGCCATCGTCTACGTGCAGTCGCTGGCGGACCTGGGCGCGAAGCGGATCGCGCTGGTGGGGGCGCCGCCAGTGGGGTGCCTGCCGTCGCAGCGCATGATCGCCGGCGGGCTCCGGAAGCAGTGCGCCACGGACCGCAACCAGCTCGCCCTGCTCTTCAACCACAGGGTGGGGCAGGAGATGGCGAAGCTGGGCGTCAGGCTCCCCGGGGTCACGCTGGTGAACGTCGACATCTACACCATCCTCGCCGACGTGATCTACCGGCCGGAGGCGTTCGGGCTGAACAACACCCACGACGCGTGCTGCGGCTACATCGGGCTGGCCGCCGCCGTGCTCTGCAACTTCGCCAGCCCGCTCTGCAAGGACCCCTCCAAGTACTTGTTCTGGGACAGCTACCACCCCACCGAGAGGGGCTACCAGATCCTCATCGACGCCATCGTCGCCAAATACTTCAGATTCATGCACTAGCGATAGCAAGTTTCTTCTCTCTCGCTCTCTCTCTCTCTCTCTTTACAGTAGCATAATTCACTAGCGAGATTTTTAATAAGGGTAATACGTCATAGGAGTGCTCTGCTTTTTATTTTATTTTAGAGTAAATTCCACCTTGTCCATGCAAATATGTCGACAAGCTAAATAGTTGGTCCTCACTAACTCCAAATTCTTTTAACATCCAACCATGTCAACTCACTATGCCAAAATGCACGAAAAAGATACATTTTTAATGCACACGCAACAATTCATGAAAAAGACACCTTTAAAATGCATCATGGATGATACTCATATTCAATATATATTTTACAACTATACGATAATCAGTAGCTTATACGTATTTTAGTTTCAAATCTCATATTGTTAATCTAAATTGTTTCATACAACCAGATCTCATTTAAATAATTGCAACTGATTCCCGTAGCTACAAGTGGGGTATCATCTCTAGTTGTATTTACTCCTTTGTGGCTTCTATTTTCGTTGTTAAGTTCCCGCAAAAATTGTATGGGGTGACAAACATGTACCAAAGCACACATGAGTCAAAAACTGCAAGCATAAGAATAAAATAGAAATGAAACGTAAAGCAACAAGATTTCTTCAGATATTCACAAGATTATTTTTGAGAATTTGAGAAATAAGGAACATGTAGGACACACATGGATTTTCTACAAGGTCAGAATATATCTCAAGCTATTCCTCATGGAAAATTACAGAGTTCCTACAACACTCCAAAGGCAAATGAGGGCCTAGAGCATAAAAGCTATAGATGATAAACTTGTTGAGAAGATTAAATACTCCCTCTGTAAACTAATATAAGAGCGTTTAGATTACTAAAGTAGTGATCTAAACACTCTTATATTAGTTTACGAAGGGAGTACAATAATAAGTAGCGATTCTCTCAACACAACATGTCTCTTACTAGTGGTATACACGAGGTCACCGCAGTGGTGAAGCCCATTGTCCCAGCACAACAACAGTATATGCACACATCAATGCTAGACAAAGCCAGAGCATGTCTTTGCTTAAATACATTCAACATAACACTATTTCCACCCCCCGCAAAAACAAAACACAACACTATTTGCAAACAAATATTGCTACATCGAGCCGACATTTTTGCAGTACCGTGTTCCGTATATCCGCAGCAGACGCATGGCCCAGATAACAGACCTCGAAAGCAAAATGGGTTCATCCCTGCAGATATCAATAGTTACAACAAAGAATAAAACCAATGTGGGTGCAATAAAAATAGTTGTTTCCGCTGTGCTCTCAAATTAATCCCAGGGCCATCTTATGACATTTTGGGAGCAATATAAAAAATTAGACCAACTATGCAAAACTGGCAAGTAAAGAGTAAACGGCACATAAGCTGCTCATGCTGCTCATTTGTGTTACAGGAGCACCAGGTACATGTAATCCTAGTTCTGAAACATATTACTAATAGATTAGTAGAAACGCAACATTTCAATGCTAGATAAAAGCTTCAAGGCCCTCAAGCAACATTCTTCTTTCAAGAATCAACATTTCCAACGAAAGATATGTAAATACTAAGCCCTATAAGATGCACTACCATTCCAATAGATGGTCTTGGCTTTTATATAACATCAACACTGGTAAACTACAATCAAGCTTTCACATCTGAGATTTGGCATGGATAGGCTCAATTGGTGGAATTCAAACTAGCATAATCAAAAACAGCATGGACCGACAGTTGGACAGCAAAAAGTTAGACCCAATGATCAAGAGGAAATTGCACAAACCACCTACTATTGGTGCTAGTTTTGCACAAAACACTCACTTTACAGGTTTGTTGCACAAAACACCACATTCTGAGGTAATTTGTTGCAGCTAGGTCTAATCCACCATTTGGGTGCGTTGACATGATTCCTGACAAGTGGGTTCAGTTTGTAAGTGCATCCGTGACAAGAAAAAACAGCCACATCAGCAGCCAACTAGAACTATCAATATCTCACAATTCTTGCTCCAATTGAGCTGATTTTTTTCTAGAATATTATTGAGTGCACACATGATTTATTGGTTTGTTTTGCATTTTACGAAAATGTTAAATTTGAACAAAAATATTAAACAAGTCAACTAACATTGCAAAATCGCCCAGTATTTGGATGCTAAAACCTCATGGCGGTAATATTTTGGTGTGTGCGACTTGATGATGTCTGTAATGGTCACATGACAACTACTTGGATGGTAACACCTCATGGCGGTAATATTTTGGTACGTGAGAGTTGATGATGTCAATAATGGCTTTATGGCAGCCACTTGGATGCTAAAGCCTGACAGCGACAATATCTGCCATATCTTGGTGCTACTGAGTTTATTTTATGAATATTGTGCCTATTTATGAATCATTTTATATTTGTGTAGCAATCTTATGTTTTTCACATGAAAATTTGTGGTGTGCTATTAGCTATTTGTAACCAGTAATGAATCTGGAAAGTTTCAGCTGGTTTGGATCACATTATAATGAGATATCTGCAGTTTACATTGGCTCATAATTTTTTTACTCAAAAATCAAAATTTTCAAAAAAAAATGCAGAACAATTCCAGTAAATCACACATGTATGCAATACTACTCTCGAAAAAAGGCAGCTCATTTGGACCACAGTTTGTGAGATATTTGCAATGTTAGTTGACTCGTTGAAATTTAACATTTTAAAAAAATATTTAAAAAAACCCAATAAATCATAGATGCACTCACTAATATTCTGGGGAAAATCCAGCTCAATTGAAGCAAAGGATTGTGAGATATTGACAGTTCCAGTTGGCTGCTGATGCGGCAAGTTTTTCTTGCCGTGATGCACTTACAAACTGGACCCACTTGTCAGAAATCATGTCAACACATCCAAATGGTGGATTAGACCTAGTTGCAACGAATTACCCCAATATGTGGTGTTTTGTGCAACAAATCTGTAAAGTAGGTGTTCTATGCAAAACTAGCACCAAAAGTAGGTGGTTTGTGCAATTTCCTCAATGATCAAACCAGTCTGGGTCTGGTTACCACCAGAGGACCAGAGGTGTAGTGTACCCAGGAAAACCAAGCCAGTTCCCCTGTTTTTCAAAGGTAATATATTTTGTACAAAAATGCTTTTCAGGTCATGCAAATTTAGTGGGATAAATGCCTTTCAAGTACAAATTTTTTCGTTACTTGCCCAGTCACTTGACATTTGTTGGACAGGTCAGAAACAAACCATGACCATCTTCACTACTTTGACAAATTCTCCCAACATAAACAGAATCAACCAATAACGTCCTACATGCACAATTAGGACAGCGAAACACCACAAACGGAAACAGAATAAGATTTACCATTTCACAGGAGAGAATCTACAGAAAATAAGCAAGCACTTGGTATGAGAACAAGCTTACAACTTCATATAGTCGGTCTTGACAACGATGGTGGGAAGCCGAAGTATGGGTGGACACGTTCATGGTTGAAGCATGGCTTTGTCATCGTACAGATTTTCTTAAGTTCTGAAGTCCGGACCTCCACTGAAAAATAATCTATATCCCAAGTATCCACCCATTCAGTTTCATGACAGTCCTGCTGAGATTCTGTAGTGCCTCCGAGAAATAAGAATCCCGCAGCTGCGCCAACGGTGAAATAGTCATATTGGCCAGGCAAGGGTATAACACTCTCCAGCCGCCATTCCTTGGGAGATTCGCTGTTATTTTGAGTGGTATAAACAAGACAAAACGATCCATTTGGACTGTGATCACCAACAAGAGACAACAACTCAAGGGATCCTTCTCTACCAACTACAAAGCCAGGCAGACTTCTGGTCTGGCCAGGCCGAGTTCGGTGATGCATACCGTGTTCTGCAAGTGGCTGGCCAGGCAGACGTCTGAGCAGCTCGTGGAAACCACTGTGATCGCTGATGGTGGAAAACTCCATTCTCCGTGTATCCAGAACAAGAAATTTGTCCATCCAAGGCGACGCCGAGTAGAAGCAGCCACGCACATGGTCGAAACTTGACATGCCGCGGCAACCTCTCGAATCAGAACAGTTCTGCAGCCCATGGGGGCGGTCTGTGCCCAAAGAGCTCCAGCTGGGAGATGCAGCTATACACCATTGCCGAGTAACGGACGAGAAGACGAACGCGACAACCTTGGTTCTGTAGTGCGCTATGCATATCACCCTGAACGACGTCTCATCCTCATGGTCACCGACGGGGGCGAGGACTGGCGCCAATTCAGCCGGGCGTCCTTCCTGGGCGGTTATGGCGTCATCGGGCACGGGCGGCAGCAGCACGTAGCGGCGCGACAAGGGGTCGCACACGGCGAGGGCGGATCTGAAGGTTCTCCCCGGGACCCTGCAGTCGAGGAGGACGCGGCCGTCGCGGACGTCGCGGGGGTGCCAGGGGCTGAGCCACCCCTCCTTGGGCTTGGGCACGAAGGAGTAGGTGAAGTCGGCGGCGTCGAGGAGGCCGGGTGGGGGCCGCGAGGGAGGGGGGGGGG
>NW_024116797.1:0-12300 GCF_003073215.2 Triticum urartu
TCCAGTATTCGGGAGTTGCATAATCTCATAGTCATAGGAACATGTATAAGTTATGGAGAAAGCTATAGCAGTAAACTAAATGATCATTGTGCTAAGCTAACGGATGGGTCAAGTCAATCACATCATTCTCTAATGATGTGATCTCGTTCATCAAATGACAACACATGTCTATGATCAGAAAACTTAACATCTTTGATTAACGAGCTAGTCAAGTAGAGGCATACTAGTGACACTCTGTTTTTGTCTATGTATTCACACATGTACTAAGTTTCTGATTAATACAATTCTAGCATGAATAATAAACATTCATCATGATATAAGGAAATATAAATAACAACTTTGTTATTGCCTCTAGGGCATATTTCCTTCATCAGTTACTAGCTAGGGACCCGCTACAATCTGGCCTCACGAGCACCCTCTCTCGTTGATTGAGCGCTCTCGCAGGTCACACATAACTTTCCCCTTCCCCTTCCTCCTTTATAACTCCCAACCCATCATGTGTCTGCCTTCCTGCCCCCTCCCCCTCCCTGCCAGACAAGTCTACCTCCGGTGAGACCTCCTAGGCTCTCCCGTCCTGTTGTCGCTAGCACATGTAGCTACGCCCAACAACTGGGTGGCTGGTCGACTCCTTCCACATGTCGGTTGACTGATTCAGGAGGAAGAGATGAGAAGGATAGTGCATGTGGCGGCTATAGGGAAGAGAGAAGGCAAGGGACCATGGTGGATTCTGACGACGACGATGTCGACGAGAGGGAGAGAGGGCACCATGCTGTGAGGGGTGCTTGGAGACGAACTACCAACGCGCTGCCCCTACCCGGAGAAATCGCAGGTGGTGCAAACTTCTCGCCATCGCCCCATATTTGAAGATTTTTTTGTCTTCGTGGGTTCAAAACTTCAAAGTTAAGCAGGTGAGCCTTTCATCATATTTTCGTTCAGTGACTCTGTGATTGGTGTCCATGCTAATTCGTTTGCCAATATTCTCCCAATAGCAATGGTCACAAAGGCGGGTGAAACGTCACAAAATAATGCATGTTTTGTAGTGTTTACACTAACTGTGACATCAAAATCATTGATGCACGCAATTATCATTTACAATGAAAATGGCAATGTAGTGTACACTAATGTCTTATTGTAAATGTTAGTAATTTAGTGACCATCTAACAAATGCAGTAACAATCGTGTGGTTCTTGTAAAGGGACCAAGATGAGCATCTTTAACAAAGAACTACAACATTCTAATCATCCATGATTCTTGATAAGTTGACACATACGAGTTTGGATGAGGAAAACCTGTTGTCAAATGGAGTGGGCTCATAGGCCCATATATGTTGGCCTAGGATCTAGGCCCATAACAAATGAAAGAAACACGAGGTAAACATCCAAAGGAGATGACATATACTTGCCTGAACCATATATCTATTGCCCATCTCTCTCGCTCCCTCACCCTACAGAGTGCCTCCCTGTTGGGGTTTCTCCCACAGTTTTCCCCGCGCCGCTGCCAACCCGCTGCCTTGGATCGCCACCATGGCTACTTCCACCGCCACCTCCCTGCCCCGGATCATCACCGTCGATGTCGTCGCCATCCATATCTTTATACACATGTATATTCCACACTTATGTTCCCCTACCCTATCTCTTTTTTGGTTTATTCGAGTTCCTTGGTTTGTTTTGATGACTAATCAGATCTTTGAGTATCTTGCTCATGTCTCATGGTGGTTTCCTTTTTTATTTCTTTGCTCTAGTGCATCCCTGGTGCCTTGGGCGATTCCAAACCCGTTTGCCTCGTGAGAATTAGGTTTTCCATTTTTTTGTGGTTGTTGTTTGATGCTCCAACTTCTCCCTGAGGGCATGATCCTATGGCGTTTCCCATTTCAGGTTCTTTCCATTTTTTTGATGTTTTTCTCTTTTTTTAGCACTTTTGAAAAATGTAGTATTAACTTTTGATTTTTGGTCCCAACCTTTGGAATTTGAGAACTTTCTGGATTTTTTTTGTAACTTTCAAGTTTTCAACTTTCGGTATTTTAAAAATTGAAATTACAACTTTTGGCGGTCTAAACTATTAGTATTCTGGTCTTTAAAAAAACTAACTTTCAGATAATCAAACTTGTGGACCCCCACCTTTTATGGTCTTTTTGAAGAAAAAAAAACTAGAAAAACGAAATACCTGTGTGGCCCCACTTGGAACTATTTATGCAGATGTAGAGCCTCATCCGTATTACAAGCGTGGCCCCACGTGGATGGACCCCTTTCATACCCAACTCCCCGGACAAAACCCGGCATGACCACGCCCACGCCCAGTGTGTCAACATCTTGTCCAAGCGCCAAGGATTATTTTTGGTATGTTGTTTCTTATTTCCATTCTTTTTCTCCCACCACTCTCCTCTTGCGTCCTTACTATGTTCTATGCCGCACAATCATACAGATGTAGCCATAGTAAACACATATGCTTGTAGGTTCACCAGCTATGTTATAATCCCCATTTTGTTTAATCAATGTACTCCCTTTGATCTATATAAATTGTCACGGAAATGGATGGATCTAGAACCGAAATACGTCCAGATACATTCATTTCAGTAACAAGTAATATGGATCGGATGGAGCTCTATTTACCTTAGGAAAAACAACCTTAAGAAAACCTATGTGGATACATATAAACGGTTTAGCCCTTATTTTTAAATATAAGATAATTCTTTTATGTTGAGAAATAATAACTACATCCTCCGTTCACAAATATAAGTTGTTTTAACTTTTGGATGTATATAGACATGTTTTAGTGTATTTGTTCATTCATTTCAGTTCGAACGTAGTCCATACTGTAATATCCAAAACAATTTCTTTTTTGAGAATTAGCCATGTTAGTGAAGGGAGAGACCATGTTTTAGACGAAGGATCTGACTTTTATTTAGGGGAACGAAGGATCTGAGGTCACGAGGAGAACACGCTGCGGATGGAATGGGCTCTAGGCCCAAATACATCGGCCTACGATCCGGGCCATAGAAAACACGAGGCAAAGCATCCAAACCCGTCGCCGAATTATTTATCTCTCCTCTCCGTCTCTCTCTCCTCCCCCTCTCCCACCTACCAAACGTATCGCCTCGTTAGGGTTTCTCCCAGGGTTTTTCCCCCCCGCAGCCGCCGCCGACCGTATCCTTGTACCTACATATATTCCGCACCTCTGTCCCCCTACCTTCTCTCTTTTTTTTTTGCCTTTTTTTCCGAGTTCTCTCGTTGGCTTTTTTACGGACGCTCTGCGTTATTGTAAATGTTAGTAATTTAGTGACCATCTAACAAATGCAGTAACAATCGTGTGGTTCTTGTAAAGGGACCAAGATGAGCATCTTTAACAAAGAACTACAACATTCTAATCATCCATGATTCTTGATAAGTTGACACATACGAGTTTGGATGAGGAAAACCTGTTGTCAAATGGAGTGGGCTCATAGGCCCATATATGTTGGCCTAGGATCTAGGCCCATAACAAATGAAAGAAACACGAGGTAAACATCCAAAGGAGATGACATATACTTGCCTGAACCATATATCTATTGCCCATCTCTCTCGCTCCCTCACCCTACAGAGTGCCTCCCTGTTGGGGTTTCTCCCACAGTTTTCCCCGCGCCGCTGCCAACCCGCTGCCTTGGATCGCCACCATGGCTACTTCCACCGCCACCTCCCTGCCCCGGATCATCACCGTCGATGTCGTCGCCATCCATATCTTTATACACATGTATATTCCACACTTATGTTCCCCTACCCTATCTCTTTTTTGGTTTATTCGAGTTCCTTGGTTTGTTTTGATGACTAATCAGATCTTTGAGTATCTTGCTCATGTCTCATGGTGGTTTCCTTTTTTATTTCTTTGCTCTAGTGCATCCCTGGTGCCTTGGGCGATTCCAAACCCGTTTGCCTCGTGAGAATTAGGTTTTCCATTTTTTTGTGGTTGTTGTTTGATGCTCCAACTTCTCCCTGAGGGCATGATCCTATGGCGTTTCCCATTTCAGGTTCTTTCCATTTTTTTGATGTTTTTCTCTTTTTTTAGCACTTTTGAAAAATGTAGTATTAACTTTTGATTTTTGGTCCCAACCTTTGGAATTTGAGAACTTTCTGGATTTTTTTTGTAACTTTCAAGTTTTCAACTTTCGGTATTTTAAAAATTGAAATTACAACTTTTGGCGGTCTAAACTATTAGTATTCTGGTCTTTAAAAAAACTAACTTTCAGATAATCAAACTTGTGGACCCCCACCTTTTATGGTCTTTTTGAAGAAAAAAAAACTAGAAAAACGAAATACCTGTGTGGCCCCACTTGGAACTATTTATGCAGATGTAGAGCCTCATCCGTATTACAAGCGTGGCCCCACGTGGATGGACCCCTTTCATACCCAACTCCCCGGACAAAACCCGGCATGACCACGCCCACGCCCAGTGTGTCAACATCTTGTCCAAGCGCCAAGGATTATTTTTGGTATGTTGTTTCTTATTTCCATTCTTTTTCTCCCACCACTCTCCTCTTGCGTCCTTACTATGTTCTATGCCGCACAATCATACAGATGTAGCCATAGTAAACACATATGCTTGTAGGTTCACCAGCTATGTTATAATCCCCATTTTGTTTAATCAATGTACTCCCTTTGATCTATATAAATTGTCACGGAAATGGATGGATCTAGAACCGAAATACGTCCAGATACATTCATTTCAGTAACAAGTAATATGGATCGGATGGAGCTCTATTTACCTTAGGAAAAACAACCTTAAGAAAACCTATGTGGATACATATAAACGGTTTAGCCCTTATTTTTAAATATAAGATAATTCTTTTATGTTGAGAAATAATAACTACATCCTCCGTTCACAAATATAAGTTGTTTTAACTTTTGGATGTATATAGACATGTTTTAGTGTATTTGTTCATTCATTTCAGTTCGAACGTAGTCCATACTGTAATATCCAAAACAATTTCTTTTTTGAGAATTAGCCATGTTAGTGAAGGGAGAGACCATGTTTTAGACGAAGGATCTGACTTTTATTTAGGGGAACGAAGGATCTGAGGTCACGAGGAGAACACGCTGCGGATGGAATGGGCTCTAGGCCCAAATACATCGGCCTACGATCCGGGCCATAGAAAACACGAGGCAAAGCATCCAAACCCGTCGCCGAATTATTTATCTCTCCTCTCCGTCTCTCTCTCCTCCCCCTCTCCCACCTACCAAACGTATCGCCTCGTTAGGGTTTCTCCCAGGGTTTTTCCCCCGCGCCGCCGCCGCCGCCACCCCGCTCCCCCGGAGCGCCGCCCCGGCCGGCGCGCCCCCCCCGGCCACCCCCAGCCGCAGCCGCCGCCGACCGTATCCTTGTACCTACATATATTCCGCACCTCTGTCCCCCTACCTTCTCTCTTTTTTTTTTGCCTTTTTTTCCGAGTTCTCTCGTTGGCTTTTTGACGGCTGCTCGGATCTCCGGCTAGTTTGCTCGGGTCTCCCGGTGGTTTGCTTGATTTCGTCGCTCCAGTGCATCACCTGGTGCTCTCGACGATTCCAAGCCGGTTTGCTTGTTAGAATTAGGTATTTTCTGTGTTTTTTGTTTGCGGCTGTTGTTTGGTGCTCCTGCTTTCCCATGAAAGGCGTGTGATTTCCTGCGAGGAGCCGTGATCTCGTGGTGTTTTTGACCGCGCCGTTTCTTGGCTGGGAACTCGAATCTTTGCTCCGAATCTCTAGTCCACGCTTGTGTCAGTTTCCCTTGACCGCCCTTGCTGCAGAGGCTACGAATTTGCTGCAGAAGCTATCCCTTGATGCCAAGACTGAAGCCATCGACGCCCCGGCGGCGAAGGAGAAGGTGTGATCCATTTCTCTCTGCAACACAATATCGCATCTTATTGAATCACCTTGTGCTGAACCTATCTCTTTGCCCGCTTTCTACTTTGCAGGCATCCGGAGGGCTGGGCGGCAAGCTGAATGGTGTGGCGGCCACACGGAACCCACGGGCGTCCGAGCAGTGGGCAAATCCACAGGATTACAGCGATGCAAGCATGTATTATGGCGCCTACCCTGCTGCTTACTATTGCGCAGGTGAGGCACTATGCCCAATTGTGCTACTCCTATTTAGTTTATGTTGTTTCTGGTGATTTAGTAACATGATTGCAATTTTATAAATCACACTGCATTGTTTAAATGATTTACCCTGTATATGAATGATTTTGTAGTATTTGTCACTTACAAGCACAATTACATAGACTGCATCTTCGTATTAATATTATTGACACCCTTTTTTGCCTTTGCAGGTTGGGGTGATTATTCCATGTACTTGAATCAGGATGGAGTGGAAACACCTACCGCTGTGAGTATTACACCTCCGACATCACAAGGTTTTTGGCAATTGCAATTGACTGGCCCTCTTTGGATTGACACGTCAAATATTGGTTTTCAGGGTGCCTATGGTGACATGTACTGCTATCCTCAATATGGGCATGATGGTCAGATGTATGGGTCACAGCAATATCAGTACCCATCATCATACCACCAGCCCCAGAATACTGCCAGTAAGCCACAATACAAGTCTAAAACTGACAAGCTAGCCCCATCAAAGGATATTTCCTCTACTGTTGCTGATCCGCTGCATGCCGTAGCCAGTGCTCCCAAAGCCACTGCAAACAGTGTTGATGAGGTAAAAGGTCTGAAGAAGACATCCACACCACTGAACCCAAGTGGGAACAATGGTAGTTACCTGAACCAAAGTAGCAGACCAGCTTATCCATGGTACGGTGGCCAAATCTACCAGGGAAAACAGCAGAAGCCTTCTAGTGGCAATCCTACTTCAACTGATTCAAATCCTAAAAGCAAGGTTCAGTCGAAGAATCAGAATACTCAACCTCTTCCTCCTCTGATGGTATGTACTGTTGCTGCCACTAAACCTGTTGTTTTATTTGCTGATCATTTCTCAAAAGCTTGTGCCACAGAATATTATTAACTCTAAGCATTGTTGTTTAATGTCTGCACCTTTGTGGCTTGCTGAATGCTTGTGCTTTACTGAGTTTGATTCCTGCCATGTCACCTTGCACTTTGACTGCTTCTGTTGGTTGCTGAATTCAACATAACCTGCAGCTGTATTAATTTGTACATTCAGATACTGATTTTTTAAAATGGACATATTTGCAGAGTTTACCTAACTCACCGGTGGCTTCAATGTATGCTGCTAATGGAATGTACAACAGCAATGCCTATGGTGGCTTTTGGTATGGATCCCAGTTTTATGGGCCAGGAATGTATGGTGGGTGGAATAATCTGTCGGATGGAAAATACAAGCCCCGAGGGAGGACAGCGTATGGATCGTATGGATTTCCCAATGAAAACTTGGATGGTTTGAATGAGTTGAAGAGAGGACCACGGAGTGGACTCTATAATAACCAACAGGGCTTTGGACCTGCTGCTGTGACAGCTGTCAAAGCACAGGATGTTTCTGCTACTGATGGCTCTAATGCAGTTGTGCAGGATCAGTACAACGGGTCTGACTTAGCTGACACTTATGAAAATGCCAAATTCTTTATTATTAAGTCGTACAGCGAGGATGATGTTCACAAGAGCATCAAGTACAATGTTTGGGCTAGCACACCTAATGGAAATAAAAAGCTTGACAGTGCTTATCTGGAAGCTAAATCTGTCAATTCTCCTGTATTCCTTCTCTTCTCTGTAAGTTTTCAGATCTTGTGCTCTTTTCAGAAGTCTTGCATTATCAACAAGTTTGTGGTAAGCTGATGAGTATGATGTTCTTTTTTCAGGTTAACACCAGTGGGCAGTTTGTTGGTCTCGCTGAGATGGTTGGCCAGGTTGATTTTGACAAGACGGTGGAACACTGGCAGCAAGACAAGTGGACTGGTTGCTTCCCTGTCAAGTGGCACATTGTCAAGGATATTCCCAACAACTTGTTAAAGCATATCATTCTCGAGTATAATGAAAACAAACCAGTGACAAACAGCAGAGATACACAGGAGGTGAGAATAGTGCCTGTACATTTCATTGTTGTAATACCAAGAAGCCTTAATAAGTCTGAGGCATGCTGCTGTTATTATGACATCTTTATAGGTGTTCCCTAATTTTGCATGCTGGTGTCAAACTGTGCTTAATGTCTTTCTTTTCCATACCTACTGCAGGTCAAGCTCGAGCAAGGCCTTCAGGTGTTGAAGATTTTCAAGGATCATGTCTCCAAAACATCCATCCTGGATGACTTCAGCTTTTATGATAACCGTGAGAAGATAATGCAAGAGAGGAAATCACAGCGGCAGCAACAACTGAAGAAGGTAAAATACATAGCACGTTAGTTTAGGTTGTTGGTGCAAGCCTCTTAGATCTGGTGAAGGGTAATTCTTGGTGCTAGCTTACATTGTAGTTATATGCCATTTTAGAGTGTTCCTAGTCTTTTTGTGTGTGTGGTGTCATTAGTGTTGTAGCCATCTTCCTTGTAAAATGTAAGGACTTCCATTTTCCGATTTGGTAGTTTGCATGACCTACTTTCAGCTTGAGTCCTTTCCCTGATCCAATCAACTTATCATCTATTAGAAAGGCTGAAGTTGTTAAAACTGTCATGTTACTCATTCAAACTTCTTTTATTGAATTATTATGCAGATCACGAGTCCGAAGCTGCTGCCTACTGTTGACAACACTGAAAATGATTCCGGCAATGCGCAGGAATCGCAGAAGCCTGAAGTTACCGGAGAGAACAAATCTGTGGTGGAAGACAATGTGGAGGCGGCTGCCGTGAGTGGCGTTGCCCCGAAAGATGCTAACCCCACAGCCGCAAGCTTGGCTGTCGCGAATGGCTGCTGATTTTTTTGTCTGTTGAGTTGTGAGTAAGGTGACATGACAGCTTGGGAGTTTTGGAGGAGGCTGGCGCAGTTCAACTGTTGGAGGCAATCAGGGTTCTGTTGGGGTTCTGTAGGTGTTTTTGCAGAAAGTTTGAGGGATATGGTTAGGTTTCTCTTGAGATTTCCCCCCTGTATTATTATTTCTCTATCTTGGAGTTGAGTTCGGCTGGTAGGAGATAGAGATCATCATTTGTTGATCTGGGGTGGTGGTGTGTTGTCTTTTTTATCTTGTCGTCGGTAGAAAATGTACCTAGGTGTGGTGATTTGTACTGGTTTTGCAAGAAGTAACTTGTCTGTTTCAGAGTTGTTTATTTATCTTATGTTTTGCATCTCATGTTTTCTTCTGTGCGACTCTGGCCTACGTGGAGCTTTAAGTTTTAAAAATAATAACCTGAAGTGGTGTTAGAAGTTTCAAAAAAGGGCAGTGCCACAGGGACGACAGATTTTGAGACGAAATCTGGATGACAGATCAAATCGTCCGTTAGATAGCATCTTTTAGCAAATCAGCACCGTTTAAAATGGACAACGTCCAGATTTTGTCCATGCACTGTTGTGCACAGCAGTTTTGTTCAGAAAATTCTGAAAAGGGTTTGTCTGGGCAGGCTAGATGTGTTCTAATTATTGCACATCTCAAGACACAATTAAGCATAAAAAAGAAAAATAAAATAAAATATCCACATGAATCTTCGACTACTCCCTTCGTTTGGAAATACTTGTCTTAGAAATGGTTGTATCTAGACCCGGTCTAGATAACCATTTCTAAGAATTTTCGAACGAAGGGAGTAGATGTGTAATACTTATGGTGGAGGACGAAACTTTTTTGAGGTGGGTGGAACTCTGAAGCAAATTCTTTTATGCAAAACCAACATAGATATATAATTGCTTTGCCTTATATTTTTCATAGCAAATTTTCCATCTGCACGCTCTTGTTTGAAGAAAACCTTTATTTTATTTTCTAATACAATGAAATAAACTAAAATATTTTAGGATTCAAATAGGTGGCATTGCAATCCTATAGTTTATTTTCTTCTACTCCGTTTAAGAAAGATCCTGCGGATTAAAGAAGCCCTTAGCAATTTGATACTCAGCACACCTATCTTTAGGCATCTAACTAACGATTCAGAGAAGATTCATGGGAACACAACATGGGTGTTTCACTCGAGAAAGTTTCTCCTAACAATAGCGAGAGCTTGATACGCGTTGAACTCGCTAATCAATCACCACGCCTAGGCACAGAAACAGCAAGGTTAGTGTGCACATGTCAGTCGTGCGTGAGTGGTGTCGACTCTCGCTCGAGCGAGGGTTCTCGAGCCGGACGTTGCTTCTTGCGTGGATCGAGCACTGGCATCAGTCCATGACGGCCCAGTAAGGTGTCTAGGATTCACGGCCCGGTAAAACGTTTCACCATGAAATTTAGCGATCAGCTCGATTTTTAGCGACCCACTGATTGTATACATCTATACCTAAGTAAAGAATTCCCAGAAATCAAGGTAGGGCAAGCGCCCCAACCTCGCCCTACCGCGTCCTCCGCCTCTGAGTATTGGGTAGAAGAAACAAAACAGACTGACGCTGTCACACATGGTATTCAGCTAACACCGTGTCCGAGAAACTTTTTGGTGAACAATTTTGTTTTCTACACACACAAAAAAATAAATTATTAGAGCCACATATTGTCGTTTCTTTTTCTTAACAAGTGTATGAGGGTACATGTCTTTGTTTCGGAGTTCATCTAATTTCTTTTTGAGCAATAGTTTTTGTTGTTGTTGTTGTTGAGGTTTTTGAGCAGTAGATCACTTGAAAGTTTTGAACAAGCTCACAAGTCAGTCACGGATCCAAACGGGTGCACCTTCTAAAAAAAAGGAGCGCAAAAATTAAACCCATTATTAAGGGGAAAGAAAGGATGAGCAACCAGCTATGCCAAGTGGCATCTAGTGGTTGGCCGAGGTTGGAACAGGTTTTTTATGTAAGGAATGCTTTGATTATGCTTTATTTTTTTAAGATGGAAATGAGTTTTTTCTTCTTTCTGGGGTGGATGTGACGGCCAAGTGTCATCTATATTTGGCTAAGGTCAGATTTTTTTTTTGTGAGATGGAGGTGAGGGTATTTGTTTTCCTTTATTTCTTCAAAAAAGATGAAGAAACAAGCACACACATATTCATCTCAAGCGACACGCAATCATGCGCCCCAACGCTAGTCCAAACCAAGCCAGAAGGAAATCATTAAACCCTCGAAACCCCATGATGACATACCTAAACGCCATCCTCCCCCCACTCGTTTCTCTCGCTCGCTTCCCCCTTTTTATTTCTTCCTTTGTTCCTAGGTTGCGACACCTCCTCTCCCCTCCCCTCCCCATCCATCACGAAGGTTTATCTAGGTTTTACCCCTCGCGCCGGCACGTGCCGTGACCCATCGGACCGCCTCCATGGCCCTCTTCGCCGATCGTATTCTTTCGCTCTGCTGTTCTGCTGGTTTGTCTGCACATTTTAAATCTTTAGTATAATCATACATGTTTTTTTCCAGATTTTTTGGATCTTTAGAATGAACCATCTACAATGGAATTAAGAACTTTGGGCCCTGGCCATTGTTTTGCTCATGTCCACATGCCTCTGAAAACCGAAAACCATGAATTTCTTCTCATTTTTTATATACTAAATCCCTCTGTATCAAAATAGTTGTTGCTGGAGTAGCTCAACTTCAGCTACTCCAGCGACAACTATTTCGGTACAGAGGGAGTAACATATAACAGACCGTAGGAGTTGGGATAAATCATGTCATCTTTTAAGTCGTTTTATTACAAAAAGAAGGAAGATAGATGTATAATTTCAGAGCCTAATTTTCTCACCCCAGAAAGCTGTGAACCTTTTTTCATTACTGGGTACAAGAAACAAACCGCACTCACGCTGTCACGCATAGTATTCAGCAGACATCGTGTCCAAGAAACTTTTAGTGAACAATTTTGCTTTTTACACACAAAAACTGAAATTCTTACAAGCACATGTTTTTGTTTCTTCTTTTATGAGGGTACATGTTTTTGATTCTGAGTTCATCTATTTTTTAGCGGTATTTATATATTTTTTTAGTTTTTTGAGCAGTCGGTTTTTTTAGGGGAGTTTCAGTAGATATCAAGCTCTGAACAACCTCACGGTCAGTCACAGATCGAAACGTGTGCACGGAAGCGGCCCCCCACTTGTCCTCCCCGCCGTCGTCGACAACACATATATGCCACATCTGCACTCCACCGAAAAGCCCAAAAGGCCCAGGAGGCCCAGGCGATGGACTGACAGCAGTAATAAGTCGCAAAAATCCAAAGCAAGCGGGAAGGAAAGCATTAAAACCTCCAAACCCCACGGCGACGCGAAATACTTAACGCCGTCCTCCCTCCACTCGTTTCTCTCGCCTTTCTTTCTTTTCTCCCACGTTGCGGCGCCTCCCCCCTCCCCCACCCCACC
>NW_024116798.1:0-34680 GCF_003073215.2 Triticum urartu
GGCTGGGGTTGCGGTTGCGCGCCGGCTGCCATGGACAGATGAAGCAGCAGCAGCGCCTGGAATGACCACCCATGGTGAGAAGCACGTGAGCCGGATGACCGGCTGCTCTTCTCCATGGCTGCTACTTTTCTCCGTAACTATATGCTTTTGAAAGGGAATGGATCCATCACCATACGTGCAAGAGGGTGATGGGTAGAAGCAGCGATAGTACCGTACATGTTCTAGTCGTCGGCAAGTGGGCCTCGAACGGTAGACGAGGTAGCGGAGAAGTAGTCTACACTCTTTTTTTTTTGACGGGGAAGTAGTCTGCACGTTTATACACATATCATATCATACTAACATGTATGGTTTGACCAAGAAATAGATTAGATCCAGATCCAACCATCGACGGCCTTTTGATTTGCAGGATTAGGAAAACACAGGAATAACAAAAACGCGAGTTTGCATAATTGCATTGGCATGTCCACTCGAGTCTGAAAATTTTTGTTTTTGCACTAAAGATACTTTTTTTTTAAAACTCAACAAGATCACTGGGGATGATGCGGGGGCGAGGCCTTCCTCCATCGCGCCTGTAAGGTGCGGCCATGGCAGAGTCTCGCAGGGGAGCCCCGGGCTTTCCTCCGGTGGCCTTTGGGGAGGACACGGTGCTTCCCCGTCGACGGCTTACCCCAGGGTTCTGGGACACTACGATGGGTTTGCTCCTCCTTGCGATGGAGCAGCGAGACGCAGCGTCAAACGAGGCGGGCTTGGTAGCGGCAGGGACGTCCTGGTGGATCAGCTCCAGGCGTCTTGATGCCATGGATCTGGATCTCTAGATCCTTTGGTTGAAGCCATGGAGACCTGGATCCTTGTGACGAAGCGGTTTGCGAATGGGCTGCTAGGTGGACAAGCCGGCCCGGATCAAGGTGGGCGAGTAGGACTGCCGAAGGGCTCTCGCAGCTGACAGAGCCATCGACGACAATGCCCGTGGGCATCGTAACCTTGTTGAAGGCGTCGACGACATAGTTCGTGATCCCGCCCAAATCACTCCAAGGGCAAACCCTAGATTTGTTCCGGGTAGGACGTTGGCAACGCCTAGCATCATTCTCCCCCTTGGGGACAATGTGTGAGAGTTGGACCTAGCTTATGGGACCAGTGGCAAATGGTGGTGCTCGAGGAGGTGGAGCAGTGCTCGGCAGCGTTTACGCCTGGCCTGGCAAGGATCATGTGGATCTCGGTCCTGAAGATGGGTCAATAATTCGATGGTGGTGGTGGCTTCTGGAGTGTGTGCATGTGGTGCGCTTAGGGTCTATTGGACCGGATGTGTACACCCCATACGTCATGCAGGTGGCTCGATGATGACTCGGATCTAGTTGGTGGGGCGTTGTGATGGCATTCTTTATTGTCGAGTTTGTAGGTGTGGTATGGTGACTCTGGGTTGTTTGAGGTATGTTTTTGCTAGACCTTTATTGAATAATTTAATAAAGATAGTTGTGTGCATCTTTTGATGTAGAGGCGGCCGGTTCAATCTCCTTTTTTCAAAAAAAGACAACTTCAGTCAAATCATTGTAGTTTTCATCAAACTTTTGTTCACAGAACCTCGTTAGAGGGCCAGGAGCTCTAGCATTGCATTTTAGAAGAAGAGAGTTAATCTAACAGAGTGACCCGGTTTACGAGGAAAACCAAATCGAAAACCACACAAGCAACGAAGCCTCACCGACCACATGACCCAAGGCTACAATCGCAACAAACACACACACGCCCGACTACGGAGCCACCGCTCTGACATCTCCCTCTCGCACGCGAGCCACAACGCCACACGACTCAGACACCTTGTATCCCTTGCTACACGAGACGACCATCCGCAGACCATGAACATTGTGCCAGACATCCGGGGCCACCGTTCCGACTTCCAGCCAGACCGATCCCTCAGATCATGTCGACCGAGCCAACGAACTCGCTACCCCCGCAGCACCAGGTCGCCGCCCATGCCAAGCAAAGCAGCGGACCTACCCCATAGGGCCGTCATTCCATGGCCATCCGAGGCCCCCGCCTCGGCATACATCCACCGTCCAGAGCTGCCGCTCTGACATCCACTACCTCGGCCCCATTCTCCATTCCCGGAGATAATTTGCTCGGCGGTGCCATCCTCATTCCCCACAATATCGACCAGCTTGAGCATGGTCCTCAATCTAAGTCACAACCATCTCAGTGCCTGTACCCTCTTCAGGCATCGGCTCTTTACTTTTACTTAAAGGTCCTTGATCTTTCCTACAATGACATGTTCGGTCTGGAACCCCCCTCGCTCGAAGGTTTGTAGAGCTTTTCAATGTTGGTGCTCGATCTCCTACAATCATTTCTGGGGACCCCTCCCAAAGTTTCCATTGTCCATGGCGGTCCATTCAAACGGGAAATCCCGATCTTACTATGGGAGATCATGATCTTAAAATATTGACGAGGGTTGAAAGATGATGACAGTCATTGTGAATCGGCTATATAGTCGCAATAGCTTCATCTGTAGTATGCTTCGCCATTGCTTTCTACTGGAATGGGATCAGAAAATGGGTGTTTTGCAAGTCCAAGGAGCAATAGCTGACTACTTGGGTAATACTCAAGGCCAATCCATGTAATACATGGGATAATATATCTTCTGCTAGGATATAGCAATGTTAATGCTTTGTTGTTGTTGTTGTTGTTGTTGTTGTTGTTGAGGATATATCAATGTTGGTGCAAAATAAGGTTATTTTGTTCATAATGAAATACCAACCAGTTATTTTACTGGTTCTTGCAATTGCAACTTAATTAAGTGTGTTCTTCTACACAACATCAGCTAGACTGTACTTTTTATAATTGAGTAAAGGAGATATTCAGGCAAATGTTTATAGAAGATTATGCAGCGATCTTGTGAGGCTGTGCTTGTACACAACTTTTATTCACATGGTAGAGAGATTCCCCTGAAGTGAAGAATCATCTTGTGAGCAACGGTGGTACTAGTTGCCTCTGACCATTCTCTTGACAGCTTCACCTTTGGATGCAAAAGCCCAAAAACATTGCATGTGGTCCAGAACTTAGATAATATAATATATAGTGGAGTAAATCTCGAAAAGCTATACCCATGTTACTCCCTCCGTTTTAAAATAGATAACTCAACTTTATACTAAACTTAGTATAAAGTTGGATTATCTATTTTAAAACGAAGAAAGTACATAGTGATGAAGAAAGGCCAGGGTGGGTTGCAACCTTCACTCAACCTAGCCAAACAAGGCGAAATGATTAATACTTCTTCCGACCATAGTTACGAAGGGTATACCCCTTCCGACCATAATATAGGACTTTTTTGCAAGCTAACACATCATCGTTACACTATTTATTATTTTCAATTGTTTTGAAAGGGAACTTGGAAGCTTCGAGGGGCGCTTGGTCAACCAGAAATCGTTCAATGACTCTGATCAGCATAGTTTATTTCCTGGTCAGATCATATGTGTACAGTACGTGTAGACTACTTCGCCTCCGCTACCTCGTCCACTAGCACGTACGCGTAGCTCTTGACGTCCTGTTGATAGGTAGCCCAGGAATTGTTTTTCCTAAAATCAACTTGTGGTTGGATTGTTAGAAGGACTGTGGTATCTCAGCCATCAAGATTCTGGTGCTCGCATTTATTTCTGGATTTATTTCAAGATTTCCGACGATGCGCGTAAATCTATGGATGATATGCCAGCTCAGTCTTTCGGAGATGCTCATAAAGGTAGAGTGTGCGTGTGTGCGTTTATATGAGTGAGTGTATGCGCGTGTATATGAGCGCTTATGTCTGTATTGATGTTTAAAAAAAATTATTTTTCCTACAGTCAATAAACAAATTAAAGTGCTCTCTGCGACAGTATACCACCGTACATGAAGGACAACATTAAATTCTTCTACGCGGAAGTTCTATGCCGTTCGTGGGTGTCTTTTCCTTCTTGAAGATGTAGGTTCCTCTTCGTGGAGGGGGAAGATGGCGTCTTCGGTCGATGCCGATGGTGATGGCGCCCATGGTCGGTGGTGTCGCTCCCCTTCTTAGGCGTCGTCAAGGTGTGTCGGCATCTCCCTCCCTCGTATTGGTGCTTGGTTGTTGTTTTCGGGTGAAAGGCTAGATGTGCTCGGCCGGCGCTTCCCACGTGCCTTCCCGAGAAGAGAATGCCTCTACGTCTACGGTCTACCCTCCTACCCGCGTGCTACAGTAGCGGCACACGGGCCTACTGCCCCCACCTGCCAGTGAGGTCGAATCCGCACGTGGTTGGTGCGCCCAACTTTACGAGTAGGAATGAACGTAAATTGCCTGGCAAACTCTTTCCTTCCCTGAAGAAAGGGGAGAAGAAGAGGGCTCAGATCTCTTCCCTCCAATCCATCCATCAACCCACCCCCAGCGATCCGTCTACCTCGCCAGGATCCTCGTCGACGTCGATCCCTGCTCCGGAAGAGCACGCGGGTCTTCTCCGCCCCGCTTCTTCCCCCGCCCAGCCAAATCTCGCCGGGAAGAACCGAGATTTGCCCCGGCGGCGGCGGGCGGCATTCACCAATGCGGGCCTGTTTCCCGTGAGGCATCTCCGGCTGGGACGGCGGGGGTCGGGATCTTCCTTCCGATCGTGCGCGGTCCGGTGTTCCTGGAGGAGCGCTAGATTGGGCGTGAATCTCCATTTTCCCCCTAATCTCGGCGTCGGCGGACGGAAGGATTTCTTTGCCGCCGCCTTCCAATCCGTCGATCCGCCTCGGGCGGGCGCGCCGGCGACCATGGTGAACTCCAACTACTCCGCGCTACCGCTGACCTCCACGGCCATCGAGCTGCAGTCCGCCCAGCCGCCTCCGCCGCCCAAATCTGGTGCCTCCGCCAAGCTCACCAAGCAGGACTCGTTCCTCGGCGAGGTCGAGGACGACGATGCCGCCACCCCCGGCGAGCACGACGAGCTACCGCTCATCGGCGACGACGGCCCGGCGGGTCCCCCTGAAGGCTCGGGCGTCTCCGGCGCGGTGTTCAACCTCGCGACCTCCATCATCGGGGCGGGCATCATGGCGCTGCCGGCGACCATGAAGGTCCTCGGCGTGGCCGTCGGCCTCGTCTCCATCCTCGTCATGGGGGTGCTCTCGGAGGTCACCATCGAGCTGCTCGTCCGGTTCGCGGTGCGCTGCCGCGCGCTCTCCTACGGGGAGCTCGTGCACCGGGCCCTCGGCCGCCCCGCCAGCGTCGTCGCGCAGCTCTGCATCGTCGTCAACAACGCCGGCATCCTCGTCGTCTACCTCATCATCATCGGGGACGTCATGTCCGGGTCCCTCAAGCACATGGGCGTCATGGACCAGCTCGTCGGCCACGGCGAGTGGGACAACCGCAGGCTGCTCATCCTGTTTGTCCTTGTGGTGTTCCTCGCCCCGCTGTGCGCGCTCGAGAAGATTGACTCGCTGAGCCTGTCGTCTGCCGCGTCGGTCGGGCTCGCCGTTGTTTTTGTGGCCGTCTCGTGCATGATCGCGGCGGGGGAGGTATGTTTTTGTGGCCGTCTCGTGCATGATCGCGGCGGTGAAGCTAGTTGAGGGCAAGCTCGCCGCGCCGAGGATGGGGCCTGATTTCAGCTCGAAGGCGGCAATTCTGGACCTGCTGGTGGTGATACCCATCATGACCAACGCCTACATCTGCCATTTCAATGTGCAGCCCATCTACAACGAGCTCAAGGAGAAGACGCCTCAGAACATGTACAATATCAGCCGGATCTCCACCGTGCTCTGCGTAGTCGTGTACGCCCTGACCGCCATCTCCGGGTACCTCCTGTTCGGCGACGACACCGAGTCCGATGTCCTCACCAACTTCGACAAGGACCTTGGGATCAAGTTCAGCACGGTGCTCAACTACATTGTGAGGATCGGGTACATCGTCCACCTGGTCCTCGTCTTCCCGGTGGTCCACTTCTCGCTGAGGCAGACGGTGGACTCGCTGGTCTTCGGTGAGCTCGCGCCCCACAGCAGGAAGAGGATGCTCTCCCTGACGGTGGTGCTGCTGGCCCTCATCTACCTCGGCTCGACCATGATACCCAACATCTGGATGGCCTTCAAGTTCACCGGCGCGACGACGGGGCTGGCATTGGGTTTCATGTTCCCGGCCCTCGTGGCGCTGAGGCTGGACAAGGAAGGGGAGTGCCTGGGCCGCGGAGAGAGGCTCCCGTCGGGCGGGATGCTGGGGGGGGGCTGGCCATCGTCGTCAGCGTCGTCGGGGTTGTCGGAAACGTGTACAGCCTGAGGAGCAAGTCTGAGTGAGTGATGGATCATCAAGAAGAGCTATATTTGTAGGGCTTATTATACACAGGCTGAATTACCACTGCCAGAATACACTAGTTAGCAGGTACACCAGTTCCAGCTGAGCTGCTGAGCAAAGCTCATACTACACATTTTGTTCACCTACAGGCTAAAGAGTTGTTTCATGGGTGCTGGCTGATATGTTGTTGGTGGGCATTCTTGTACTTTTGGACCAGATTCTTTGATGTATTTTTTGTTCTTCTGCTTATTCTTAGATAGATACATATACATGTGTATCCTGGGTCTACTTTCTGATCGAGGCAGCGAACCAACCCTGGTTTTTTCTACTGAGGTTGTTGTGTGCCTATGGTATGATGAAAGCCGCATTCAGAAAATCTACCTTATTACTGAATTTTTGCATTCAGAAAACCTATCTCTGTGCATTATATGATGAATGTTGTTCAGAGAATGTATCTTTGTCATTCTCATCTGACTCTGGATATTCTTGCAGTATTTTTTTATGACAATCTATATCCTCACTGAAACAACTATACAGACAGATTTGAGAAAAAGTTTACTCTGATGCATATTGTTTATGTGGTTCAGCTATTTACACATCATTTCTCCAAGTGGGGACTGGAATTAAAGTTTTCTAATTTGAGAACCTTTGCACCAGATTCTTTGATGTACTTTTTGCTACTTGTTCTTGTTAGATATGTATGCATGTCTATCATGTGTCTACTTTCTGATCGAGGCAGCTAATCAACCCGGGTTTTGTACCGAGGTTAATTGTCTGCCTATGATATGATGAGAGCTGCACTCATAAATTCTACTCCTTACCTTGTTAATTTTGTGGCCCTGAAAATACATCTATGTCCATGATATGATGAATGTTGAGTTCAGAGAATGCAATCTTTCTCATTCTCATCTGCTGGAGCTTGTCATTTCAACTCTGGGTATTCTATCTTTCTTTTTAGAATAACAGGGATGGCTACCCGGCTCCATTGCAAGAAAGATGCCTGCATAGTCAGGTACAGCACACAAACAGTTCCTCCAGCTTACAACCAATGTTCAAAAGGAAAAGCAGAAAAAAGAACAACTGCAAGATGAAGACTATCCTGGAACACCCTCCAGCCAGATAATATAGCACATAACTCATCAAACTACCAGATAACATAGCTTCAAGTGTGGACACTAGGCTATTCTTGCAGCATTTTTTCATGTACTTGTAGATATCATTTTCCAGCATCCAATAGTCATCATTCTACAAGCGGTAGTAGTTGGGACCTTAATCCTAGGCTTGGAATCCGTTCGTTTTTCAGGACTTCTCAATCTCGAAATAGATCTTATTATAAACAAAAGGGTGATAAGTTCTTCGATAGCGCACGCGAAAGTGGACTTAAGGGATTTTAGAAGTCAAAACACCGAAGATGAACACGGAGGGCTATCACTAAAGTAAAATGCTGGATAAACACTTGGGGATGTTTCGCCTAACTGGCACTTGCGACATTCCCAAATATTTCTCGCTGAACAGTGCTCATACATCTGTATGTTACAAAAGAATACAGGAACAAAACTGTTACATCATCATCAGGAGCACAATCTGTGGTCATCTCTGTTAACAACACCGTATATATGCCTTGCAGCTTTTACCACGACGACGAGACGGTGAGGTACAGCAGAATGGTACAACAGCCACATGGACTCCCAAGTATGCATTGATTTCAGAAATCGGGACCTGTGGACCACAAGGAAATAGGATTTTTAGTCATTTGTAAGAGTTCAGAAGAAGCTGCAGGAAAACAAGTCATTTTCTACAGCAATATAGTGTATTGAAAAATCTCAACTAGGTGATGACAATGTTAGCGAATCGAGGTACAAAATATTTTCTAGCTCCAACTAAGTCTAGTAGAACACTAGTTCATTTGGCAAACGGATGAAAAGAAATTACCTGCAACTAAAACTGCGAGTTGCTGAGGAATGTGACCATGCATCGCGAGCTTTGAAACATTTTGTCGATCTTCTGCCAGACCTTGCTCTGGACGTCTAGAAGTTTCCTCACTTTCTCCTGTAGCGTCGAGTGGCGCCGTATTGTTTCACCATGTATCTGGTTCCAAGGAAGATGAAATATACTTTAAGCACCAACTCAATGGGTTTAAGATGGAAAATACTATCACATACCTTCAGAAACAATTTCAGAACAGCTTGAACAAACTCGAAGTTGTTCCTGCAGGAAAGCTCATGAATGAAGTAGTCCAGCAGCAATGAAATGGAATGGAGCTCGGGTCTTGGTTCCTCAGACTCTTCCACCTCGTCGTCATCTATTATCTGTAGCATCCGTAGTTCCATATCTAAGGATGACGGAGATAGGCCTTTTAGGTAGTCGGTGAACGCTGAATCTGCAAAACAGATTCCAAGGTCAGTGCTTACTATGACGAAGATTGCAGCTTCTTCATATAGTCTCATCAATAGACAGTGAGAACCAAAATATCTGATGTTTATTTACGCGTTTTGCTTGACTGAAGATACTAATAAATACTTACAGCTCTCAAGTTCTCCACAGGATTGTAACAACCGACTGAAGTGGGAGGAGAGATCGGCCATCTTTTTATGACCTATGTCCTCAGTAGTGCTGCCGTCTGTTTCTTTACTGGAAGGAGGCTCAAACAATATCTCCCCTGAAAGGGATGGAACTGAGGGCAAGAAAAATGGCGCCTGCTCAGGTTTCTTAGGTGGCTCGATCGGTTTGTTTCGAACCTAAAGACACAGAAATGTGACGATGAGCACTTCCAAGTCTAGTCGGGCTTACGCACAAAACAAAAATATTACTTAAATAAGTTCTTCCTTCAGACACAAATAAGTGTCCATTAGGACATTTACAGCCATCAAGTGATAGCAATGATCAGCACTTCCTACTGTAGTATTATATTTGTCAAACTTATAAATTTACAATATTACCAAGCATTTTTTAATAGAAACTTCATGCTTGAAATGTTCATCAAAATATTGTCAGCCACAGTTAAAGTAGTTCTTCTACACATGCTACTATATACACCGCCTAATTCTCTAACTCAAGGAACTTGCATAGTTATTGCAAGGTAACAGGATTCGTTACTTTGCAGCGGAAATTTTCAGGATCAAAACGGAGACAAAATACATTACCTTTATAATGTCAAGATTTGTCAAGCTTTGCCATTGACTCCTTGGGAGTAATGAGAGTGTGATCATATCTGGTATTTGATGATCCATTATGACAAAAGGTTTAATATTAGATTGATTTGAATCTTGTGATTTTTTAATGGGTTCTTCCTCCTCAGATCTTTCGGCTGACGAAACAGTTGGCAAAAGCACGTTCCGGACATGTTTACCACTTGCATAGCTATCAACATTTGTCAAAGGTGAGAACAAAGCTTGATTAACCCTGTCAAAATTATTAAGAGAAGTATGAGCTTTATATATGAGCTAAATAATAAATTGCAGAACAACAATAAATTACGTATGTTTGTTATCCATAATGGCAGAAGATTATGAAGTAGAAATATCTTGAGTTGCCTCTGCTTGCATTCAACTCTTTGCTTTTAGGAACATTCAACTTCATGGAAAGCAAAACTGTAAATGTGTATCCTTAAATTGACCTTATGAGGTATCCTGAGAAACTGTCCTCTGTGCATGAACAACATAAGGGCCACAATGAACATGTCGGAAAAGTTTACGTTTTTCAGAAGCTGTTCCATGTGGCAACCAGTCAGCAGCAACTCATAACTTAAACTATAAAACTACTTATATTGTCAATAGTCTTAAGCTCTATCATAGTTTTATCAACGGAGTGGAAATGAACATTTCAATAAAAAAAAGCATTGTCCAGTGAACTCATCTTTTTTAGATTGTGGGGGTAGTTGGTTGCTTGCATGCGTTTTTTTAGATTGTGGGGGTGGTTGGTTGGTTGCATGCGACGGTATGGAATTTGAGTTCATTATGTACATTGGTACAATGTGGACTGAAAGTGGTATTTATTTGCCTAAATGAGATGTGCCATGATTAGCACAAACTACACCAGCTTGGAAACTCATCTTATGATATTTTCCTGAAATATGAAGCTACCAAAGGTATGCAAATGCACAGGGTGAGAACAGGAAACAATGAAAGCCTACCAAAGATACACGCCATTTTGATCAACATGGGTGGTTGCCAGCACATCCATATTAGGAGACATAGAGACGGATGTTATAGATACATCAACGCGCATCGCATCTATCTGTCTTGCTAAACTGATATCCCATATTCTGAGCGTCCCATCCATACTAGACGAAATGAGCCATTTCCCATCCTCACTGAAACACAGATCAGTGATACGATCTGTATGTCCTTCAAATCTACGGACCATTTTCATTGATACTGTATCAAACAATACAAGCACCATATCATCTGCTACAGTAGCAAAAAGACCTGCCATAAAACAGCAACAAAAAAACTGTTAATCATCCATGTCATCCTACAAGGGAATAACAAAACATGTTGAATATTACCATTTGCCCGGTGATATGCAATCTTAGTTACAGATTTACCAACATTGAATTTGGATTTTAGCTTGCAACTCTTAAAATCCCAGACCTGCAGGAGACAAGTCAATATCTGAGTAATGCAATCACAGTTTAAATAAATTGCAGCTGAAGTGCAACAGCGTCATCAAACCTTAATATCCCCACGGTATCCAGCACTAATCAGAGATCCATTTGTTGCATCACAGGCTAATCCAACAACTTCACCTTCATGTGCACATTGCAATGACAGAGAGCCATCAATGTAACTACCACGACTAATCCCAGATTGAAGGTTAAATTTTTCGATCCAACCACCTTCAGTGCCCAAGATAGTAAAATTACCACATGCACTTATAGTACAAGCCTGACAAAAAAGAAAAGGAATTTCTTAAAGAAGAGGTAGGGAGATACTTCTATCATTTAACAGCTGAGTCTTGTTAGTCCCAAGAAAGCTTGTTTTGATTAGCCCATGGTGAGAATTCAATACATTCTTGTAGTATACGGTCAAACATTCAGATTACAAAAACAAGCATTACCTTAATCAGTGACTCAGTCTCTGACGATGGTGTAAGAATATGTTCGCCTATAACAAAGTTCTGAAGACGCCATACATATGCCTTTGAAGTATCCGTGTGGCATGTAACAACATTACACCAATCACGTGCACGTATCTCAGCTGAACAGCAGTTGATTCCATTGGTAAATAAGCAATTTTATCTAAAAAAGATAACAGTTTCTGGTTTCTTTTCAACACTAGCAAAGGTGCACAGAATACTGGTAAGTGGTTTATTATGTGTTAACATGGAAATAGGTATGCCCTTTGCACCAAGTATAAATAGTAAAGATTGAAGGTTATCATGGTTTACTACTTTAGAAGAAATTACACAGATAGAAAAGCAGAAGAACATGATATGAACTTTAATATTGCAAGGACCGGAGAATTACCACAATCAAATGCAATAACTGGTTTTAGCTTTATCTCTTCCTCCTGCAGAGAAGAAGAAAATGTCAAAATCTCAACAAGGAAATGATGAAACGGAAGGCGATAAAGGAATAGTAACAAAAAATTCACCTTTACTCTAAGCTTTTTCGCTCTTTTTGCCACATGCCGCTGAGAAAGCTCTCTGCTTTGTTGATCCTGTCAAAAAAAGTGTTACTTCAATAGGATTAAAAAAACAGCAAACATAAACTCATTTTGCTCGAAAAGGAAAAAACAACCTGAGAAGAAGACAAACATGCAGGAATTCAGGTTAAAGACGAGTGTGCGGCGTGAAGTGGACACTCTTACTTCAATAGCATTTTGAGATGACAAAAAAGTGCAGGAAATGATAACAGGTGTGCCAGTGTGCAGCTGTAAAAATTAATGTTACAAAGGTTATGAATTACCTGAACAACTGAGAAGAGACGGAAGGCACGGTCTTGACCAGCGGATAAGATGAATTTTCCATTGCCATAGAATCTAACAACAAAATAGGCTGACTCACTAAAACACAAGCGAAACAAAAGTACAGACGCAACAAACTTGGAGGGCATTAGTTACCTTATGCACCGAGGTGGAGCGCTATGTCCACTTCGAAATCGTAACAGACGAGCATCTCCTTCATTATTATCAAATATCCACATCTGGCATGCAGTATATTAGATTACTAAGTTTCAAATGTAAAACCGAAATTAAGGTGTTGTGGCTAATTTAATCTCATTGTCAAAGCAAAGTATTCTCACACCAGTATTGATTTTGTTTTTCTTGGCTGATTTTGTTACTTATTAACCGGCCGCAAAGCTCGATTCTAGGAGGAACCTTATATGCTCCCGCCAAATAAGGCAATGTGGTATAAATAGAAAAAAGGGAGATGGTGTTCTATGTAACAGGCTAAGCGGTCAGGCAACATGCAGCAGCTTTTGACCTTCATATGTCACAGCTCAAGAGCTAATAAGATACAAAGGTTTTGTCCCTCACTACCAAATTACCAATAATGTGAAAAAAGAAGACAAGAAAACAGCACTTACTTTTATTGAATTATCAGCTGCTGAGCTCATCAAAATAGGTTCATTGGCAAAGAAATGAAGTGATACAATAGAACCATCATGGGCCTCCCTAATCACAGAGTGCAGCCTTCTCTTCTCAAGATTCCAAATGCTAATAACACCCGAGGAACCTCCAGATGCTAGAAGGGGTTGCCCATCTGGCAGACAAAGTAAATTTGAGAAAATAGCACTTAAGCTTGACATGTAGAAGCGTGAAAATGTGTATTATTAAAATAAAACAATGCACCTCCTTATTTCAAACAGGGAGAGTCAAAGCTATATATAACCATGAAAAACACCTTGGTGGCAGTAATGTATCTACTGACTGGTCATAAAATTTAGCTCTGTATCCGTATTTCCACAATAAACTACACAGGCTCTAGAATTTTATTCAAGCATACCAAATATCATCGTTATTTAGTTTGAACTAGTACGCAAATCAGTAAAGGTTTCATTGACAAGTCAAATCTCCAAAAACTCATATAAAGAAAATTCATAAAGCCAAAAAGAATGTGTCAGCTACATTTTCTGAACTGGATCTCCGAATTAACGAATTTGCATCATAAATACGATATAATCATAATCACAAACCAAACTTGAGGACTTGAATAAACCAGGATTTGTTTGGGAATTTCATTACTGTCACAGGATGAGCAAACGTGAATTATAGAAGGTTGTACTGTATATCGTGTCAGACAAAATCACCTGTTCGAAATGACAGGGCAGTTACATCACCCCGAATTTCATGGTTGAAAGACATCAACTCTTCATCATATCGTATATTGTGAACATGAATAGATCCATCGGCGCAACCGACTGCAACCATATCCAGAGCAGGTGAAGAAACACAACAACGTACTGATGAATCCCAACCCTTAAAATCATATACTTTTTTCTTTGTGCTGATATTCCACAGCTGCAAGGGTCCTTCTTCACTACCAATAATGACCTGATGTACCAATGATAAACAGACTTGTCAACAAACACAAAATTCAGAAAGCAAACTATCTCCAAAGAAATCAATAATTGCAGGCACCTTATTTAGGTAAGTATCCGGATGCATAATGCAGGTTGGAGTAAACTTGTCTCCCAGTGATATGTTTCCAACAGGCTCACTGCTTGGTTTAGCTCCTCTGAAGGCCCAGATAAATAAATCACCTTTAATATCTGCACTGAGAATGTATTCTCCAAACAGGTACAGCATGTTGACCTTTTCTTCATGTTTAGTAAAGGTAACCACCTGATTTTTGAAGAGAAAACGTAAACATGAAGGCCGCAATACTTCAATAGTAGTTGATGGACATGATATAGTGGGGTCTGGATAAAGAGCAGATACTTTGCTCCTGGGTGCATTTGGTCCCAGGGTTTCTTTTTCAAACAAGAATTTGCAAATTTGCAGAAGCATGAAAAAGTTATATATGTAGATCGTGGTACGATTGATGTGTCCACTTGCAAAAAATGTACATTCGTGTGCTGTAAAAACAAGGAAGAGGAGCTAATATAGAAACTAAAAGTGCCCACAATTTATCTTTGTTTGTATAACCACACAATCAAACATGTTGTTTCGCAGAACATTACAAGTGCACCTATTATTCCACAATCAACATCTGGTTTCACAAGAGATCTACAAGTACATCTGAGACAACGGCATTTTCTGGTCAGGAACGCAATTTTGGAAGTCTGGAATAAGTAGCCAATAATCATTTCATTCACCAGGCACCACACACTTAGGGTTGATACACTAATTCAGCTATCCTAAACACAGCAATTCCCTTACCAGATCGGTCCGTTTGAAAACCGCGATGTCGCTTCCGTATGCAGCAAATGTGTATTCCTTGAAGGATGCCAGAGCGCGGATCTTCTTGGGCAGTTGAGGTCCTTAAATGGCAAAGAAAGTTCACGCACCATGAGCGGGAGAGGGAAAAAAAACACTGAACATAAGAAACCGAGATACTGAATAGCAGGCTCACCGGCAAGGACCAAAGTGAGCTTGGCACACTGCAAAACAAAAAGAGAAAACGGCGTGATTAATCATACCACAAAATGGAAGTCGGCTGCATCAGAGTTACTCCTATATGTAAAGCCGTCGGAAACAACAGAAGACAGACAGGTGCAGTAAGACAGGTTTATATGAAGACAAAGCTCGACCGTAGGCGCAAGTCACATTAAGCCCGGTGTGGCGAGCAACCAGCAGGAACTCAGCGCTGAAATCCGCATGAGCCCCAAATGGAAGCTAATAACATCGCTGCCTCTAGTATACCAACCCTAAATACTGACGGAGAAGCGAGCAGTAGGCTCCTGCGAGCTCCCTGGCTATGACACTAGTCCAGTACGGTGGGCGGGGCGAGGGAGACGAGAGGGCGGGTTGGTGGAGGCGGCGGGTTTGCTTACGTTGTAGACGTGGAAGGCCTTGCCGACGCTGACGGTGACGAAGGTCTCGGTGCCGAGGCGCTGCAGGGAGAAGGGCACGCCGCCGGTGGTGATGTACCCGATCGCGCGGAACGGCTCCCACGTCTATGGCTTCTCTGGTCTGGAGCGGGGCGGGAGGATGCGCCGGCGGCGAGGGTTTTAGAGGGGGTTTGGGGCGGCGGCGCGAGGAGGAAGGGGGAGCAAAGGGTGAGGGAGGCCGCGGTAGGTCAGTCAGTTTGGGTGGTTTTGTTTGGGCCATGTGGTGGGTTGGTTGGGTGACTTGGGTCCAGCTTCCCTTCCCCCGGTCCGGTCCATCGGTGTTTTGGGCCAGACCCGACTGTATACAAGTATCGCAACAAGTTCTTGTGCTTTTTCTCCTAAAAAGAAGTCTTCTGTTTTTTCTCCTAAAATAAGTTCTTCTGCTTAAAAAAAACATTTTTATGATCTAACACACACACCCTCCCTCACACATGATGAGTTTATTTTTGGCCAAGATGTATCTCGTTCATGGAAAGCAATACCCATCCGCTAGCACTACCCTCTTTCTCTCCGGCTGCACCAATACTACCCGGCTATACCAAGTTGCACACTTCCAAAGGGATTTAGCCCAGCTATTGTCCGACATGAGATCATCCTAGAATTCTGGAACAAGGGTGCACCGGCGAAAGATCGGTGGTGATCTCGTCACCGTGCAATTTGGGTGTCTAGGTGATTGGAACACGCCTATGAATGAGTATGATGGATTTAGTAATGTGAGGTTAGTGCTTCTTGATAAGAGGGTCGTTTGGGCTAGGGTCTTGAAGGTACCAGGCAACTTCTTGAACTCGGCATAGTTAATGGTGTCTACCGAATCATTGGCAGGTTCTGGAGGCTCAAGTTCAACTTTCGACAGATTTGTGTTGGTGAGTTTGTCTGTCTAACGATGATTCTTGATGTCAATAAGAAGTTGAATAGATTTGTGTTGATCACCAAGAGTCAGAAGAAGAAATACTATCAGGTGCAAGTGGAGAAGCTCCCGGGTTTTTTGTCTTTTGTTGCTTGTGGAGCACTGGTACTAGGAGTCCGTCACCGAAGAACATGGTATTGATGAGGGTATTTAACACCGATATTTTCCTTGAGTTTAACCTTGACATTCTTTGGATTATACTACTAATTGTTACCATTTTAGGTTGTTTTCCATTGTTTCACTTTCTGTAGGATTTTTAGGTGCATGATATCTCCCTGGGACAAAGAAGAACTGGGAGCGAATTTCACTTGGAGGAGGGGAGAAATCTGAGAGGGATTGGACCGAGCCATTGACAATGCAGCTTGGATAACGAAGTATCCTTTAACAATAATAACAAATGAGCGTCATATACACTTTGGTCGCAACCCACTTATGTTAGAAAAATAATACAATGACGAGATTTAGTTCTTGAGATCCACTGGTGGGCACTAGTTCGAGGCATGTTGGTTACAGATGGAAACAGTCTCTGAGATCCTCATTACAACATGGAATCAGGTGAAGTTGGTTGGGCTCAACCCTTGGTTGTTTGCACTCAACTCTATACATGTGACCATGAGATTCTCATAAGTCCAAGCCGACATATTGGCAAAACTGAAAAGGAGCTTCATAAGGTGCACTAGGGGCCAACTACGATTGAACGAGAGCACGACTGAGATATAATTCCATATTCTCATTGAAAACTTGATGGGTGTTTGGGGCGGCGGCGCGAGGAGGAAGGGGGAGCAAAGGGTGAGGGAGGCCGCGGTAGGTCAGTCAGTTTGGGTGGTTTTGTTTGGGCCATGTGGTGGGTTGGTTGGGTGACTTGGGTCCAGCTTCCCTTCCCCCGGTCCGGTCCATCGGTGTTTTGGGCCAGACCCGACTGTATACAAGTATCGCAACAAGTTCTTGTGCTTTTTCTCCTAAAAAGAAGTCTTCTGTTTTTTCTCCTAAAATAAGTTCTTCTGCTTAAAAAAAACATTTTTATGATCTAACACACACACCCTCCCTCACACATGATGAGTTTATTTTTGGCCAAGATGTATCTCGTTCATGGAAAGCAATACCCATCCGCTAGCACTACCCTCTTTCTCTCCGGCTGCACCAATACTACCCGGCTATACCAAGTTGCACACTTCCAAAGGGATTTAGCCCAGCTATTGTCCGACATGAGATCATCCTAGAATTCTGGAACAAGGGTGCACCGGCGAAAGATCGGTGGTGATCTCGTCACCGTGCAATTTGGGTGTCTAGGTGATTGGAACACGCCTATGAATGAGTATGATGGATTTAGTAATGTGAGG
Organism: Triticum urartu; assembly: GCF_003073215.2. Classification (NCBI taxonomy): domain Eukaryota; kingdom Viridiplantae; phylum Streptophyta; class Magnoliopsida; order Poales; family Poaceae; genus Triticum; species Triticum urartu. The sequence continues at coordinate 17,496 of NW_024116798.1, forward strand.
TTAGTGCTTCTTGATAAGAGGGTCGTTTGGGCTAGGGTCTTGAAGGTACCAGGCAACTTCTTGAACTCGGCATAGTTAATGGTGTCTACCGAATCATTGGCAGGTTCTGGAGGCTCAAGTTCAACTTTCGACAGATTTGTGTTGGTGAGTTTGTCTGTCTAACGATGATTCTTGATGTCAATAAGAAGTTGAATAGATTTGTGTTGATCACCAAGAGTCAGAAGAAGAAATACTATCAGGTGCAAGTGGAGAAGCTCCCGGGTTTTTTGTCTTTTGTTGCTTGTGGAGCACTGGTACTAGGAGTCCGTCACCGAAGAACATGGTATTGATGAGGGTATTTAACACCGATATTTTCCTTGAGTTTAACCTTGACATTCTTTGGATTATACTACTAATTGTTACCATTTTAGGTTGTTTTCCATTGTTTCACTTTCTGTAGGATTTTTAGGTGCATGATATCTCCCTGGGACAAAGAAGAACTGGGAGCGAATTTCACTTGGAGGAGGGGAGAAATCTGAGAGGGATTGGACCGAGCCATTGACAATGCAGCTTGGATAACGAAGTATCCTTTAACAATAATAACAAATGAGCGTCATATACACTTTGGTCGCAACCCACTTATGTTAGAAAAATAATACAATGACGAGATTTAGTTCTTGAGATCCACTGGTGGGCACTAGTTCGAGGCATGTTGGTTACAGATGGAAACAGTCTCTGAGATCCTCATTACAACATGGAATCAGGTGAAGTTGGTTGGGCTCAACCCTTGGTTGTTTGCACTCAACTCTATACATGTGACCATGAGATTCTCATAAGTCCAAGCCGACATATTGGCAAAACTGAAAAGGAGCTTCATAAGGTGCACTAGGGGCCAACTACGATTGAACGAGAGCACGACTGAGATATAATTCCATATTCTCATTGAAAACTTGATGGGTCGAGATGGATATATTGGTTACACCATGGGATAGAAAATTGGTCGGCATGGTTATCGGAACACCTTTTTTTCCCAAAAGGGCAACAACTCCAGGAGGAAAGAAACCAAATTAAGCACCTTCTTGATGATTCCGATGTTTGGCATGAAGGTATGGAACAACTGGAAACTCCACTTGTAAATTCTTCTCTTTTGACTAACCCATTATGTTCTGAAGTGATTGATCCAGATCAAATTGTTTCATCTCGAAATGGCGTGGGGCCGCGTTATGTATGACACCTTATTATCACCATACTTGGTTGAGGAGGTTCATATATCTTTATTTGATACCGGTGATTTGAAGGTGCCATAATCATGGTTTGCACATGTTGTTCTTCATAAACCGATTTGTCATATGTTAGGAGGATCTATCTGAAGAAGTATTGGATAAGAATTCTCGTTCAATTCCCAAGGGATGGACGACATGTAGGATCAAAGTAAATCGACTGGAGTGGGTGAATGGAAGATTTAAATTTTCTTCGGAACACTTAAGTCTCTCAACACGACACGGCGGAAACAACTCAAACAGAACAAGTTATACTTGAAGATAAACTAGAAGGGAAATAACTTACATGAAAAACTAAGTAACACTATGCAAGATAGTCATAAAAACCGATGCTAGAAGAATAATCAAATGATAGTAGATGAAAAACATGCGAACAAAAAACAAACATATCATCTTAAGCATTACGAGGGAAAATATGAAGGATAAAATGTTCGTCACACTAATGGAAAATGCTCAACAAACTTATCAGATAGAACACCAAAAAAAATTACACCAAAGAATAACATGATGAATATAAATATTGAAGGAAATGCGGTAAAAAGAAAGAAACAGTGTTGCCCGATGGCGACAAGTTATTTGTTCAAGCAGTTCACTCTTCTGCAAAAAGAGCTATGTTTGGTTGGAGGAATCTCCATCTTATTCTCCTTGACCGCAAGTTCATCAACTTAAGTCAATCCACTTGGGGTGGATACTTCAAGGCAATATCCTAACCTTCACGGACTTTGTCTTTGACAAACCATAATAACATGTGGTTGCTCTAGACTGACGCCTAACCGTCTAGAGAGTTTGCAGTTATCAATAGTAATAGGCACAAGCAATCTCAACTTAGATCTACGTGATGCTCAACCACAGTCTAAGCTTTGCCTCTGGGTTTTTCTCTCGGTGAAATCTCTCAGAGGAGAAGGATTGCTCAACAATCTCACTCAAATTAGATGGAGCAGCCAAGCAACAATGGTTGGGAGGCAGCGACTACTTATAGCAGGAGCAATCTCGAGGGTGAAATGACCAATAGGGGTCTGCGGCCATGCAACGGTCAAACGACACGTATCCAACTGTCGGATTTCAAACTCACGCGTCAATTTTACTTGAGTAACAAGTAAAGTTGACTCACTTTTGTGAATTCCTCACGAAGCACAAAAGAACATCGTCTATGTCTTACGAGTAAAAGTAAAAAACACAACACAATATGAGATTTCTCTCACCCATAGGGTTTCAATTAAGCATCAGCCCAGAAAAAAGTCTCAACGCACTTGAACCCCCCTTAGTACTATAGTTTCCCTATGATTCAAACGAAGAAAATAAAACTATGAAAAAGTACAACATCTTCACACGGTCTTCATCCTTCTTCGCTGCAGACACTTGTTTCTCGAACAACACACCGTAGCAAATGCTTCAGCATAACAAAATTTGGGGGCCGTCTCCGACATGCAATCTCCTCGATAGCAACCATTCTTCTCTGCTGCACAGAAAATCATCGCATGAGTTTATAGCAAACTCCTCAATACTTCAGGGACTATTTTACTCACAAGCAAACACATTAGTTCCTCAACTGTTTTGTCCAACAATCTTCAAAACACTAAAGGGGCACTAGACTGCACTATCACGACACAACAATTGTTATGATCCCAAATGTGAAGTCCCCAAAGAAGGTCACCCAACTTAGGCCGATTAGTCCATGTAGTGTAGTATATAAAGTTATATCAAAGATGGTGGCGACACATTCGAAGTTGATTCTACCCAAGGATAATCAACCATGCTCAAAGTGCTTTGGTCCCAAGTAGGCTCATTATGGACAATGTATTGACGGTCTATGAGTGCTTTAACACAATTAAGAACAAAATGGGGAGAACTATTGTTATAACTTATGTTCTCCTCTTAGCGTTCCACAGGGGCAACTTTTGCCTTGGTACAAAATTTCATACTCTTAACAAAAGGAAAAATGCTATAAAATATATTCATAGTTTACATCCTACAAAGTAGGAATTGGCAATGGAAGAAGAAGAAGCAGCGAGAATGTTGTTGATAGATGTGCCCAACCAAGAATCTCCCTCTTGATTATTTTCTTGCTTCTGGCCGTTGACTCTGCATGATTAGGATGACACCCAAAGGCCAGAGTGGTGTTTGATTAACACCCCGGTGGGTAATTCTAGTATGATGATGACCATTTAAGATGTCCTCAACTTCTTTGCACAACTCTCAGTTCACGTCGATTTGCGAAGTAAATATGTGATAGTTGTCTTCCGACTTTAATTAAAAGAGCCCCGCTTCGGTACAACACCTTCACCAAATGTATAAAGGACAATATGGACTTTTGACAATTTATACCCATTTTTGTATGTATGGTGAGTCGCCCGCTAGAACGTATAAGCCGTACGTACTCCGATTGGGCTGGCCCATGGACGTGGTCGCAGTAGCGTTCGCACCCGACAACGATCTAGTATCTAAAGAGAACAAAGCACCACCTCCCAAGGATTCGAACTTCGGACCTGTAACTCACAAAGAAGAGTTGCTAACTAGTCGACCTGAGAAGCGTTGGTGACTAACAATGAGCGCATCACTTTAAGCAGTCTATACAACGCATAATCCGGGTAGTTTTTAGATTTTTTCAAATTTTCCTGATAATTGTGAATTTTTGAAAATTGAATAATTTTTAGAAATACGAAAGTTGTTTGAACAACTCAACACTGAAAAATCATTTTTTTAAACCATCCTTTTTGACAAAAATAATTTTTGGAAATCCTGAACATTTTCGGAAAAACATGAACATTTAAGGAATTTAGAGAAGAAACATGTTGATGGGAAAACCTTCAAAATTCTAACAATTTTCCGAAAGTGTGAACTTTTTGAAATTCCCAAACATCTTCTAAGTTCTGAAATAATTAGCATTTTTAACATTCTAAACACTTTTCAGAAAACAAGAACATTCTTTGAAATTCTCATACATTTTTATAATTTCTAGAAAAATATAAAAACACAAATATTTTTTGAAATTTTGAATACTTTAATAAAAACTCAAACTTTTTTGAAATTGTGATTTCAAAAAACCAAACATTTTTTTCATTCCCGAGCATTTTTGGAAAACACAAACATCTTTTGAGATTTGATATTTTTTTGAAAATGGAAACATTTTTAAACGTTTTGAACAATGTTTAGAGAACAAGAACATGTTTCAAAAAACCAAACATTTTTTTCATTCCCGAGCATTTTTTGAAAACACAAATATCTTTTGAGTTTTGAGATTTTTCTTGAAAATTGAAACATTATTAAACACTTTGAACAATGTTTAGAGAACAAGAACATGTTTTAAAAATCCCATACATTTTTTGAATTTACGAACAAAATTTGAAAACAAATTATTTTGTAATTCGAAACAACCTTTAAAAAACCTAAACATTTTTGTACTTTTCAAACATTTTTTGAAATCATGAAGAATTTTAAAAAAAGTAAATAGATTTGAAGAGGAAAAATTAAACGAAAAGGGAAAAGATGAAAACAATGAAAAAGAAACAGAAAACAAAATGTAAAAAGAACGAAGAAAATGAAAGAGAAAAAGCAAAAAAAACGACAAAGAAAATGAAACCAGAAAACCGGTGAATGAAAAATAAATGGTTCGCGGAAACTTCTAGAAGGTTCCCAGAACCAGATGGGGCAGGCCCAAACGCGTCTCTCGGCCGTTCGCCTTGTGTGAAGCAGCGGCAATCTGCCGAATTCTGCTGCTTTTCTATTTTTTTCGTTTTCTTCTTTGTTTTGTTATTTTTTTCCTCATTTTTAAACGTTATTATTATTTTGAAACCTTTTTTAAAATTAAAATACTTTTTGGAACACCAAAATAATAGTTTGACTGAATGGGGATTTTTATGTAGTACGGAATGTGGAAGTTTGAGGGATGAGGGAAGAATGGGGAGGAATGGAGAAATGAGGGGGCGGTGGAAGTTTGATTGAGCTTCGAGTGAGTGCGGCGTTGTCCAAAAAAAAATACTGTATTAGATCTTCTAAATAAACATTATATTTCATAGGGCATGTCCGGTTCACTAAGTTTGTGAAAATTTTGTTTTCATCACGGCTTGTTTCAGTCATGATCATTTGATGATTCTAGAAGTTGTTTTATACAAATATCTATAAATTTGATAATAAAAAATGATTGAGTATATTTAAGTTTTATATTTGTAATCATGCAGATCATCTTGTGGTCTGTGGATGGTAAATTTTATCGAGTACTTCACAGGAGATATGTTGTTTGACATTCCTACACATGTATTTTTTACTGTGTAGCATTATACTTATTCTATGTGGTATCACTATTTAACTCTCATTACTATTTTAATAGGAACATATGATAGATCTTAGAACAAAACTAGCTGTCATTTTAGTGGACTCAGAATTGAATGATGATAATATAAGAAATCGAGACATGGAAGAGGACGAAAACAACACATATCCCACAGAATGTATGATTTTGGATAGACCCCCTGAGAATTTCAAAACATCAAATACATCGACAGAAGTTGAGCTCATCTCGCGGTCATTTATCCTTTCACCGTCTGTCAACCCAACAAACGATGATTTAATAGATGAACTTTGCTTGTTCATCAGTATGGTTGATGATGTCGCTCTACTAGAGTAAGCCATAATTTTTAGTTCATTTTGTATTCCAACAAATTACTATAATGTCATTATAATTTATAGAATTTTGATTTACCGAAGCAAATGGGTGAAAAGCTCTGATCCGTACCCTATAAAAACATATTAAGCAATGATGAATACATGGATATTCATTGCTTTAATATGGCTATGCGAATACTAGCGCACCAGGAAGTCCAGCTTCTCAGAGACATTCCATCTCACTATATGGATCTGAACTTTTGTGTAAGTTACTATAATCACGTACTGCATTTTTTCTCTCATTGCACTAATATTTTCTCATTCTTACTTTAGTCCATGTTCCACTATGCACGAGACTCAAGTCATCGTGAACATATGGAAATTGATACATTGAAACGATTGTTTCATAGCTGGCCTGACCGTAATGATTATCATATCTCTCAATGTGATATGGTAAGATTTTTTTTCATTTGTAACACTGCTTTACTTGGCCTTAATTAATATTCTATGTATTTCTAAACTATTTCATCATTGCAGATTTTATTGCCTTGGTATATGTTTGGGTTATTTCTATTGTTTGTCTTGGATCAAAATAGAAAAGTTGTCTCAATTTTCGATCTGATACCAATACCTACTTTCGGGAAGAATGTACTTAAAACTGTGGTCGACAATCTAAACCTTGCGCTTTAAGTTGCAAACCCTGCATTCAAGGATGATATCTCTAAATGGGAATGCATAGTTCCTGTTACTCCAACAAACTCACACCGGTATGAATCTTTTAAACGCATTACAATATTAATTGATTCATTCAACACACATTATGTGTTTATTTCATATGTGCAGTGCCTTGTCTGGTTATTTGGTTTTTAATTACATGCACTCATTGTGCGATGGAAAGCTATATTTTCCCATACCCCAGGTGACTATTTACACCATGCTTATTTGTATACACATTGCACATGCAACTTGTTATAACAATGTTGTATAATGCCAATGTAGGATGGTTTTCAACCGAGGAAGCAATTTTTGGTGCATATTTTAAAGTACGAAGAGAATGAAGCTCAAAACAATATCCCATACATTGAACGAAGCATCATTGATCGCATCTATAGATGGACCTTCATTGCTTCAAAAGAAGGACCTTCAAGACATGCTTAGTTGCGGTTTTTATAATATATTCTTGTAGCAATTATAATACAATTATTATGTGATAGTGAGTTTTATGCGAAGACATGTTTATGATACGTGTGTTGGATCACAGATATATCGCACTTTTTGAAAATACAATTTGAGTGACATGATAACATTTTGTAGCGATCTGATTTTTTTGTAAAAATCATTTTAGCATTATATCATGTGAACATATTTTGTTTGAGACGTGTGTTGCACGTGCATGCTTACTAGTAGTTTTAAGTAACTATTTTAAATAGTGATTTAAAATTCTTTTTTGTTTAGAAATTTATTAAATGCTTTTTAAAAAGCATTATTTGCTTTCAATTTAATCATTTTGTGTTTATATTTATGTTAAAATATTGAAATAACAGTTTTAAGCACCTGTTTAAACTATAATTTGAATATTTTTTCTTCAAGACTGACATGGATGCCTACCATTGGCATGCCCACGTGCTTGTAAAAATTGCGGTCATTTTAAGAATGTCCAAAAATAAACCATGTGGAATGGAGGGTGTTCGCGTAGGCCAAAAGACTTTGTTTGAGGGTACATTGTTTCTCGACATCCTTGAGATGACCCTAATTTTTTTAATTGATTTTTATAACCAATTCAAGGCACCTTGTCAACTTTCATTTTTTTTGACAAATTTTGCATTCCCTAGAGCTTTCTCATTCAAAAAAGGTCGATAAATAGCGAGACATGTCGCAACTTGTATATAGTGTAAAAAATTGTTCAAACAAAGCATGGATGCGTAACATGAGCATGCCCACCTTCTTTTAAAAGTTGGGGTCATTTAAAGTTTTTTAAAAACAGACCACATTCAACGGAGAAAAGCATGTGAAAGCATCTAGAGAAGCAACGGAGAAAACATCTAGAAGGCTCCATGTGAAAGCATGTTGTTTCTCAACATCCTAGAGATGGTCCCAAATTTTTCCAGTGGCTTGTATTACCAATTCAGGGCACCTTGCCAATTTTTTTAATTTTCAACAATTTTTGCAATTTCTGAAGCTTTCTTAGTCAAAAAAGGTTGATAAATGGCCGAATGTATCGCAACTTGCTTAGGGTGTCGAAAATCGTTCAAACCCGACATGAATGCCTACCATGGGCATGCCCACCTTATTGCAAAAGTTGAGGTCATTTCAAAAATATTCAAAAATAGACCATGTTCAATGGAGGGTTTCCGGGTAGGCCAGAAGGCTCCGCCTGAGAGCATGTTGTTTCTCGACATCCTTTAAATGGCCCCAATTTTTTCCTATGACCTTGTATGACCAATTTAAGGCACCATGCCAAGTTGTTTTGGTTTTCGACAAATTTTGCATTTTTTATAGTTTTCCCAATCAACAGAAGACCGATAAAATGGCTGGACGTGTCACATCTTGCATACGGTGTCGAAAATCGTTCAAAACTGACATGGATGCCTACCATGGGCATGACCACCTACTTGCAAACTTGGAGTAATTTCAAGGGTGCACAAAAATAGAGCATGTTGAATAGAGGGTGTTTGTGTAGGCTAGAAGGCTTCATCTAAGAGCACGTTATTTCTCGACATACTTGAAATAGCCCCAAGTTTTTATAAGTCTGACCAATTCAAGGAACCATGCCAAATATTTTGGGGTTTTGATAAGTGCTGCATTTTCTGGAGTTTTCTTGGTGAAAAAGAGCGATGAATGGCCGACGTATCGCAACGTGCATGCGGTGTCAGAAGTTATTCAAACCAGGCATAGGTGCCTAACATGGGCATGCCACCTCCTTGCAAAAGTTGAGGTCATTTCAACGACGTTCAAGAATAGACTATGTGCAATGAAGGTTGTTCTGATAGGCCGAAAGGGTCCATTTGAAAGGACCTTATTTTCTATGTTCGTTAAATGGCCCCAATTTTTTCCATCAGTTTCTGTAACCAATTTAAGGTATCATGCCAAGTAGTTTGGATTTTTGACAAATTTTACATTTTCTAAAGTTTTCATGGTGAAAAAGGATCAATAAATGGCCGGACATGTCGCAACATGCAAATGGTGTTGGAAGTCGTTCAAACCTAACATGTATGTTTCATATGTCCATGCCAAACTAATGCAAGAAGTTAGAGTCGTTTATCTATAGTCTAAAAAAACTACCAGTCGAGAGAAGTGTGCTAGACTAATCCACACGGATACATCTGTAAACATGAGGTTTTTTATAATCAACTTTTTTGTAATGCATACATTTCTTAAATTTTATTTTTTTAAAGGAAAATCTTTTAAAATTCCAGAACATTTTCAAAATTTTGAAGAATATTTTTTGGTATTCCAAATAATATTTCAATTTTTTGAACTGATTTCAAAAGAATAATAAAGCTCAAAAGGAGAAAAATAATGAAAAAATAGAAACAAAATTTTTAGGCCTTGGGCCAACTAGGCGACGACATCGCTCTCATGGGCGCATGCTGGGGATGCCCAAATGTTTGCAGATTTGGGGAAGTTCATACTTTTTTCGTAATTTCTTAAAAATCTTTCACAGATTTTCCAAAAAATAATCTATTGTTCCTGAACTTTTTCTCAAGTTTATGAATCTTTTTGTAAAAAAAGTTCTACCTACACAAAAAATTCATAGTTTTTTTAAATTGGAAATATTTTATAGATTCTAAAAAAATCACGAAAAAGTTACAAAAACCAGTTCAAGAAATTGAAAAAGATTAACAAATTTGAAAAAAAGCCTAGGTGCTAAATACGGTGGAAATCTATTTTTTTCCGCTATCTGCGGCAAGTTGTGGCTCATTTGCATAGAGGCAAGCGACCTAGCAAGCGAGATGGGCCGCCCCAACTATGAGATAATGCATGTGCTACAGTATCCGGTTTGGAAAATGATCTGTTTCAACCGGCTGATTTTCCACTCCATCAACCGCCACGCTCGCTTGACACGTGTCTCATGTGCAGCCCACCCACCGGTTTCCCATCTCACAGCGTTATCTCTACGCGAGATCTTCATCCACACATTTCCTCCAGCCTTCTTCTTGAGCAAACCCTATCGTACGTCGTTCGTCACCGGACATTGCTCCATCCTTCGCTGATACCTTCTCCAATCACTGTGTTGCAAGCTCCACGGAAAAAACGATGCACACCGAAGTCTCCCCTCCACCTTTGTCCCAAGCGGCCAGCACGAGATCGCCATGGCCTCATCTCCTTGCTTCATCCCGCCCGCTTCATCTCCTTTTGCTTCATCCCGCCATGGTTGCGACCACCGCCTGCTTCATCCCGACAATGCTTCAGTGCAGCACGACCAAGGAGGCCGAAGGCGGCGCCACTTACCGTACTGCTGCAACGCAACATGCATGGGGAGGCAGGCTCGCATCACCGCCGGTGTGCCATGCTGCAATTAAGCGCGTGCTGCTGCCGACAACGCTGCAATGAAGTGCACACTGTTGCCGGCCGTGTGCTAAGGCAAGGACGTCACAGTGTAGTGGCCGGTCCTGTCGGCAGCGCGGCAAGTCAAGGACGACGCAATGATGTGGCTGGTGCTGCCGGCGGTGCGACAAGTCCAGGACGACGATGCTGTAATGTAACATGCATTGTTGCCGGTGACGCGACAAGTCAAGGACGACAACGCTGTAATGTAACATGCATTGCTACCGGCGATGCGACAAGTCAAGGACGGCGGCGCTGCAAAGAAGTGGCTGGGGCTGCCGGCGGCGCGACAAGTTGAGGACGGCGACACTGCAATGAAGCGTCGATTGAGCGAGACACCGACAATGGGGGCGGTGATCATCGTCCTTTTGGCTATTTTTTTTGCAGAACCAAAGCTGCTGCGTGGCGAGGATGTAGACTGGTGGCGTCATGCCTTGATAATGTTGTGTGCATCTGGATTGCAACATCACCGCTGTGATTAGGTCATCGGCGCTGGCACCGGTGCCACGGTGAAGAGATAAGTAGCGTGGTTCATAACATCCGTCGTTGGTCATGGCGGAGTTGCGTTGTTGCTTGTACTAGGGTGGTGGATGTGAGGCAAGGGGAGGACGATGGCTGCTTCGTTTTGCTTTTGATCGAACGGCTCTCCAGGCAGCTTAATTCTTGATCAAATCAACCGGCTGATTTGTAGCAGCCCTCATCCGGTTTTGGGAACCGTCTCGAAGGTTCCTGAAATAATTTTCATTAGTTTTCATTTTTTTAGTTTCTTTTTTCTTTTTCTGTTTCTTTTCCATATAACCAGTTTTTTTATTTTTTCATATATATAAATTTTCAAAAAATATTTATAATTTTAAAAAATTGTCCAAATTTTGAAAAAATGTTCAGGATTCCAAAATTTTATTCGCATATTGAAAAAATGTTTAAACTTTAAATTTATATTCTCTTTTTTCAAAAATAATCCAGGATTCCAAAGATTTGTTTGCATATTAAAAGCCCTAAAATGCTCAGTCCTAGGCTTAACATAATAACTAGCTTATGATAATTGACTAGAATATCTAGAGTGCATTATCTTAAATAATTGAATACTGGAGAGACCATTCAAGATTAATCTAAGAGTGCCTTATATATAGCTAAGGTACACTGGCACAAGAACACAGACAATTGAAGCTACCAAGTTAAGTTCTAAGACAAGGTAGCGGAGTTGGTCAGCATGTGAAAGGACGATCTTTTAGCACCATGAATCCACAAATAAGGATGAGCATCATGTCGATGGGCACTTTTGGCTGTCATGCATTAACCTGGCAGAGGAAACAAATTTAAACAAGCTCTGGTCACTATCGCGATGAGGAAATATGGAGTTTTTATACTCCCATCGTCCTAAAATTCTTGTTTTAGATTTGTCTAAATACGGATGTACCAAGTCACGTTTTAGTATTAGATACATCCGTATCTGGTCACTATCGCAATGAGGAAATAGGGAGTTTTTATGTGTTAAGAACGTGGCAACTGGAAAATCAAACACAACATGGTGAGAGCATATAGAAACCCAACGGCCAATGAAATTTAGATGGGGCAACTAACATCATTTAGTCTAGCAACTGTCTGATGCAAAACATATTATTGCCAGTGGCAAATAAAACATAATACATGCTAATAGCAGAAAGAAATAGCGAAGTACTTGATGCAGAGTTTAACTGGAACTAATAATTCGTATCGAACCCCAAGGCAAATAAATTAGGATGAGACAACCTCAGCTTACCTAGAAACTATACTATGCAAAACAAAAGGGCATGATACCATTAGAGAAGATTGCAGAATGCAAAAGAGAAACTTAGTTAAGGAAAGCTGCGTAAAAATGTTGAATTGTCCATATTATCCACTCCACCATTTGGTTTCTATTTCCATGGAAGGATGAGGGCGTGGCACAAAAGTTTGGAAATATAGCTAATAAATGGTATATGCACAACTAAACTCTATGATTCGCATGCTAACAATTACATTTACGTTTCACCTGCGTGCGTGCAAATAGTGCATTCCACGGAAGAATATGCCTCGAAGATGTTGTATATCTTTGCGCATCCATCATTACTTGCCGAGGCCTCCTCTAACAGCTTCACAATCATTTTTTTAAGCATCGGCGCACATTTGAATACGAGTTTCAAGAAATCAATATCATGATCGTATCCTTTAAACTCTTTGATCTCCACTTCTTCGAGAGCAAACAAGGAGATTGTTTGAGATCTCCAGTTTGAAGGCTCACAAGGACAACCAAATGGGCATTCTTCTTCTTCCACCTAAAACCAAAAGTTATATGTGAATTACTACACATTGTATCATTAGGGTATATATATAACTAAAGCGTAGAATTACCGCTGATCTCTGTAGGATGACTTTAAGCCTCCTCATGGAACCAAATTTTTTAACCATCCTTCGGAGATGAAACACGAGTGGTCCAAAAACATGTCCATTTGTTGTGAGATTTAGCTCCAAAACAGAAAACTCGGCAACCATATGCTTCTCTATCTCCTGTGCAAAGGTGTTCTTGTCTCCTAGGCCTAAAACGTGGACGATCTGAAAAAACAATTTGACAGGATACATATATCATTAACACATTTAGTTTGGTTGAAGCTTTGCAGTAAACTGAGCGGGGAGATGAGACCCACTGCGTAGACCCAAATCTCCAGCGAAGGGAGATGTCCTTGTCTCTCTGCCGTCTGTAGCATCACCTGATCTCGAGACTCCAAATACCAAAAGCACTAGGCTCCCTCTCAAAGCTGTAGTACCAGCAGTCCCACGAGGCGTTCTCCAGCATCGGTGCCAAGACGGAGATGCTGACCCCCAAGGCGGCGAAGGACATGGTCAATTGCTTAAGCAGGGGGGCGACGATGTTGACACGGCGTGTCCGCTTGCCCCAGCGGTCGACGACGAGCTCGTGCAGCGACGCGGAGCTGACACTCAACTCGCCCCTGTCATTCTCAATGCTCCGGAGCCGGAGTGTGCGCAAGCGTGGGCAGTAGGAGAGCAAGGGGTCGAGATCCGGGACGCTGCCCGACAGAGAAAGCGTCTCGAGCGCCGGGAATTCGATGCCGGCCGGCACGCGGAGCAAGAGGAGACATGACGCCAGCTCGATGGAGGTGGCGCGGTAGAAGCAAGACCAGGGCCGTACCTGAGAAAAGGGAGGCCCGGTGCGAAATCAAATTATGGGCACTTGGCATTTTTTTTCCTTTTCTTAACTTTTCCATGTCATGACTCATAGTTCCTTTTTTTGTCATCATGACTCGTAGTTCCTAATTCTTCTGAAGACACTGAAGAAGGTAAAACTAAGAGACAAACATCCAATGTTAAAAATTGGACATATATAGATAAAAAGGATTGAAGCTACCTTAGCCTTCAATTGCAGTCAGGCTCCAATTGATGCTGATGCACATAAGTTGCAGCGCTGGCAACAGGCAGCTAAGTGGTCGAGAGAAACACTGATATGCAACCCTACCGATTTGAGACCTAAGAAGAATAGAACACAAATAAAAAAATGGGGATTGAGAGTGGAACATTACCTATTCAATGTTCGTCGCAATGGGTTATTTGTGGAAATAGCATAGAATTAGCAGATGGGGATTGGGAGTGGAATGTTACCTATTGAAAGTTCATCGCAATGGATTATCTTGTGGTAAATGCGAAAAAAAAGAAGATGGGGGATTCAGAGTGGAACATTAGCAAGGAAATAATGTTGATGAGGATTTAGGAATTAGGAGTAAACTAAGGATCAAGGAGTGAAGATTGATGAGGAGTAGGAAGGGGTATTGTACCTGATGTCTAAAGAAGCCGAAGAGTAGATAGAGAGCCATGGGTGAGAACCTCATTTTTTTTATGGAAAAAAGAGCCATGCGTTGAGGAGAGGCTGGATAATTTCTTCATGCAGGTTCCCATGTAGTACTAGTATTGGCCGAGTTAATTAAGCGCCAGGTTCCCATGCGTGAGGAGAGGCTGGTACACTCCTGCTTTGATTATTCAACCGTTCATGGTAATAAGTGTACCTACCTCCTACTAACCCCAGCAATTAACTAATACTCTCGCTGATTTGGGGGCCCTGCTGACTTTGGGGCCCTGTGCAGGCGCACACGCTGCACATGTGCCTGGTACGGGCCTGAGAAAGACATGTCCGTTCAAGTGCCCGCGGAGGGTGAAGGCGAACTCCTCCGGCGCGAGCCGCGCAGCAGAGACTTGACGCCGGTGGGGTCGAGGAGGGGGCTGTGCCTCTCGTCGTAGTGGGGGACGCGGATTTCTAGGAGGGAAACTACTGGAGGGTGGACGCGGCCGAGCGCCGCTTTGAGCGAGGGGAACGGGACGTCGCTGAAGACGATCTGGCGAAGGCATGCCCAGAGGCCGCGCCACCGGCGGGAGAGGACGCTGGTGCGCGCGGCTAAGCGGGCGCAGCGGAGGTGGGCGAGGACGAGGAGGAGCAGGTCATCGGGGAGGGCGCTGATGCGGTCCACTCCGCCATCTCCTGGAGCTGGAGGTGGCTGCTGCTGGGAGGAAGGGGAGCGGTGCCCCGATCTCAACTCCATCGTCGGGGTCGGGGGCGTAGCTTCACAAAATAAAAACCCTAGGTTTACTATGTGCGCACGTTCCCCTCCCAGTTTCCTTTTTGGAATCCTCCCAGCTATAATCATGTAAAGCTGACAAATTGTCATGACGGTTTGGTTAGGTTTGAGACCCCGGATTCTGCGCTCCAGGTTTGAGACCCCTTCTCTATTATCTAATCTTTTTAGGGAATTTTGAGTAGGGCGTTTTGATGCCCAGGCTCATCTGCATCCGGTTAAAAATATTCGTAAAAAATACAAACAAATTCAAAAAATTCCAAATAAAATTTGTGTGGTAGACAATTTGATGGGTGAGGCCCGCTCCAAATTTCAATTCATTTGGACATATGAGCAACTCTCAGCAAAAAAGACAAATCAGGCCAAAGCAGAACATGAACAGTAAACATTTTTACAGACCCCTAATTTATCTTTTTTGCTGAGAGCTGCTCATATGTCCAAATAATTTAAAATTTGGAGCGAGCCTCACGCATCAAATTGTCTACCACACAAATTTTATTTGGTATTTTTAGAATTTTTCTAGTATTTGTTTTGATTTTTTTCATCGGCGCGGGTGCAGATGAGCTCGGGTGCAGAAATGGATTTTCGGGGAATTTTCTATTATCTATTAATGTGTATCTAATTCATGCTATAATATTTTTTGAAAATTATGGAATTAGAGAAATGTACATGCTCTTTCATTTCATTTGCGAGGAGTTGGATGAGAAGAATTAAACTTTTCTTATGGATAAAAGGCGCAAGGAGCGCCCGGCTTTAGATTAAAAAACCAACAAAGTCATACAAAATCTTACAACCAAAAGGAATACATAGCCGAAAACAGAAAACAGAGCATAAGTCTAAACATTACAAAGCCACTCAAAAGGTATAGCTCAACATCGTCGAAGTAGATTAGTAAAATGGGGGTAGCCGATATCACTGGCTGGAGCTTCGGTTGATGGTGTACATGCATTTGATCTCGCGAAGCACCTCGAAGGTCATGTAACTGTCCTTCCTCTTACCCAGAGGACTCCACTGCTTAAAGAAAAGAGACCATTTGAATAAGTAGTTAGCAGGACGAGTAGGTAATTTTCCTTCGATAAGCAACTTTCTTGCACGTGTTCCTAAGCACCGGCCAAAGCGAAGGGCACAAACGCTCGCCAAGCTACTCTACGTTGCTGGCTTCTAGTGGCACACACCAGAGCAAACTGATCTGCCATGGAACTATAGGTGTGGAATAGTTTCATGGTGCAAACGATCGCCATTTAGAAGTTGGCGATGCGCCTATTCTTGGCCTCGTCAACACCTATGGTGCAAACTTTGCTTTTAGAAAAAATGATTTTCATCCCATACATACATTGCTTCCAAGCAAATACGAATAATTTTAATAGTCACCAAACTTCGCATGTCGGGATCGAAGAGAAGCATCGTATCGTCGTCGTATTGGATACGCATCACTTCATCAAGGATGAGGTGAGTCACCACACCTTTGAGGTGCCCTGCTTCTTTGGCTTTGGTCGTCATGGAAGATAGAGAATCTGTGACTAAATCAAACAGAATGGGCGAGATAGGATCTCCTTGACGTAGGCCTCTCTTATTACGAAAGAATGGGCCCAACTCCCCATTGATGCAAATACATAGTAGTTTGTCAACTTGAGACAAGTTGCAAGATCCTATGGATAAATCCTGCTTGTAACCCTTTCCGTTGCAGAAACTCTCGAAGAAAATACCAACTTACTCAGGCATATGCTTTTTCAAAGTTAAGTTTTACAAGAACAGCGGGAAGTTTTTTTTACCTCTAAGCTCATGGACAATTTCGTTGAGACAAAGAACTCCCTCCATGATAAAACAACCTTTAATAAAAGCTGTTTGTGCCCGATCAACAATTTTAACCGCTATAGGACTTTTAAGCGCATTGCATATACTTTGACGACCAGTTTAAATTGTACGTTGATAGGCGCGATAGGACGGCCATAATTGGGTAATACGATCCGGCCCTATGATTTTAGGGATTAAAGTTAGGATCACAATCTTAAGGATTAAAGCTAGGATCATGAAATTAATACGTATGATATCAACCGCTCCTAGTCTGAGACCAAAAGTTTGAGAACTACCCAACAAAGTATAAAGGAGGAGGCAACCGGGAAGCCGTTTGGTCCCTACCAAGGTTTTGGCTATCGAATCCCAGAAAATTTCCGGGGG
>NW_024116799.1:0-7805 GCF_003073215.2 Triticum urartu
GGGCCGCCCCGTTCACGCGCCCGCCGCCCGGGCCGACCCATCCACGACGCCGTTGACATCGTTCTCTCCTCGCACGGCCGCCTACAAAGGTCCATCTTCAATTCCTTCACCGGGTCTGCATGGCTACTCCAGGATGCGTTGTTTGTCCTTCTCTTCATGTCTCCTTTTAATGTGGATGCCCATGTCGTCGGGATCGATAAGTCTGGCCGTGAGCCGGCCGGCCTGCTGTACGTACGAATCATGTCCATACTCCCCTCATACCTGCTTCACGATCAACGAGATGTTTTTTGCTCTTTTTTTCAGAATCCCTGTTGTTATGCAGCAGCTGGCCATTGCTAAAATTCATTCTATCCATGTGCTGAAAGGAGCTGAGCTTAATTTACATATGTATCTGCAGGAGCACTAGCTAGAACTATGTATCTGACATGCATACACACAATGGTTGATTTCATACCTGCTTACATTCTGCACCTTTTCACTAACAATAAATTAGCTATGATATTCTATTCATTTTTGTTATCAGGAACTACAGCTACGACATAGTATACAACAACTTGACCGGGTCGCCGCGTCCACGCGCCGCCAGGACACAGCCCACGCTGGACCTCCACGCTGTAGGTGCTTTACCCTCACATTCTTCCTGCTTGCTGTCGCAATTTTTGGTTTAATTGTACCATGTTCAATACCTTCTAATCTTTGTTGGTGTTTCTGCTGCTCTCAGTTCTAGGCATTGTTTGAGCCGGGTCAGATTAATCACATACGTACATGAGCTAAGTTAAATATGGAGAATCGATCTGTTCTTCACCAGATGCAAATTCGTCGATGCTTGAGTTGGATCATGAATTTGCTTCAGTTGCATATTTTTGTAGTAGTATACTCCTTTCTGACAATCAAGTACTCCCTCCGTTCGAAAATACTTGTCATCAAGATGGATAAAAACAGATGTATCTAAAACTAAAATACGTCTTGATACATTCCTTTTTATCCATTTTGATGACAAGTATTTACGGACGGAGGGAGTATATACTAATCGTATTGCCAGTATCATAGGTATATACTCCATATGGTACTATATACTCTGAGATTTGTTGTATACACCCTCATTTGTAAAATAATGTAAGTATATACTTCTTGATAATTAGCATAGTGGGTTAAATATTTTTTGGTCTTCTAACTCTCTAGGATAATTAACATCTCTGCGGTAAGGCCTTTTCATTTTAAAATAACCTATTCATTTGATCAATACAACAGCTCTCTTTTTAAATAGTGGTAGTTTATCTGAAGTTCTACTTATTTAATTCATTATTTTGGTGTCCAGATCCAATAGCCTTTCTGTTAATTAAAGCTTTGTTTATATCTTCTTCTAATAAATCAATTTATAGTGCAAATATATGTATTGCTCGACTTTCAGTCCTGCACTTTATCTATGTTGCTTGCTCCGAACTCTGTAGTCGCACATTGCACATGATGTTCCAGCATCTGGTTATTGCATTTGCTTCTTCACCTCTTTCTGTACTTTGTTGATTCTTCTTAATATTTGTGTTTTTCCTATAAGATGTCGTAGAGTAATTCAGACAAAGTTCCACAAATGACTACGCATCGTTCGCCATTTACAGACATAACGAACTCGTCTACCATTGAGAATGAAAGTGTCACTACTAATAGTCAACAAGCAAAAAAGAATACATGGTATGCCCGACTGTCTGATGAGAAGAAAGCAGCATTCCTCGAAAAACGTCGTATGTCCCGACAAGAAAAGAAGGCTCAGACTCTGAATATTGTTAGTGGTCAACTAGCACCTGAGGCACATGCTTCGTTAGGATCCAAGGAATGTACCCCTTTGAGCAACATAACCAACACGCACACAAATGGTATGTTCATACTCTGCATATCATAATTATTGAATGACCATTTACTCATTTTGCTTGTACGTCTGACTCCTTCGTTATGTCAGATGCAAGATGTACAGGGGACTCCACGACTACTGTTCGACATTCCGAAGATGCTAATGTTGGGCGAAAAAGGAGTGCCCATAATTGGTATGCTCGACTAACAGACGAACAAAGAGCAGAACACTTACATAAGCTGCGGTTGGCTCGCCTGCAAAAAAAGCTGTAGCTGACAGTGTTACTGTCGAATTACCTCATAGCTCGTACTCGCGGTCTTCACCTTGTAATACCACCTTCAAATACCACTGTATTAATGACACATCTTCATCAGGGTTTATGAGTTTGTCTGCTCTTCTTCAAAACAGGTTCAGCCATTACGGTACAAATCTCCGAGGGTACTTGTCTTCCCGTGGCATGACACAAAGCGACAACTGCAACCGGTGCTGCGAGTGTCAAACAGCGCCAACCATCTGCCGAGGAAGCGTCACCTGGTCAGAGCGCCAACATTTGTTTTTAGTTCATACTTGCAATGTCACATAAATTGTGGACTGAAGCTGGAATGCTTATCATCCCACAAGTTTCTACATCAACTGTAGGTGTCACACATTATGGATTGGCACATTCCAGTATCACCCATCTGGGACACACGCTGGTTGGAGAGCCAAAGACAAAGGAGGACGATTCTGATGATTGGTTGCACAGGAATCCAACTTACGTACGGGGAGCGAGGTCGACTGAACACAATAGTAACGTCTTACGGACTGGATCAAGGTCGGCTGAACACAATAGTAACGTCTTACAGGCAGGAGGAGAGCACGGACAACATGACTTTGTGCCCACGAGTTTTATCTTCAGTCCGTCTATTGAACCACAAGGTATGCTGAAACTTACCAGCAATTATTCATTCTGTTATATTACAGCACAATGTCCTTTCGATATGACATGGAGACTTCTACCTTACGTTATATAGATCCAGCTGCCCGCTACGAGAAGGAGCGCATTCGTAAGAGAACGAAATACTCGGAAATGAGCACGGACCAGAGAGATGCCTTATTATATCGGGTGCGCGAGTACAAGAAAAGAAAGTGGACGACTTGTGCCTCATCCGACCAGTACGACCATGCTGGTAAGACATCTGGATCCGTATGCCAGTCACCATGCACACCTGCCATACAAAACAACCATCTATGTATTTAACCGTCTGATTGAATTGCATAGTATGGTTTGATGGGGATCTTAAACGCATAAGCCGCTTGATATTCACACTGAGAATGCTATTATACATTTGACAACTTTGTTTACTCTCTTGGGTTGGTTTTCCTATGTCTTCCAGGAGTCAGCAACATTGACGAGGACTTTGATGTAGCCGGAATTTTCGAGCCAATGAGACCGGATGCTCAAATTGAAGGTGTGTTGTCTTCCCTTCCATAATGGTACCCACATTTATTATATTTAGCTGATTCAATCATTGTGTTCCCATAGAAAACATGGGCACCTCCCAGGAGGGAGAGACTGTGTATGATGATGATGATGATGAGGAGGAGGAGGAGAGTAGACGCTTCAGCGCACAAGGTTACTTATACCATGAGATTATAATTCATTACTGCTGTGAGTCACTATTCTTTGCAACCCCGGATTTAATTCTTGCTCGTGACTTTCCAGGTAATGACTTCGAATCGTACAGAGTGACAACTGATGGTTCGTATGCTTTTGAGACTCATGATCCTTACGACTACGTCTACCACAATATACCCACCAAGCATCATGTTTTGAAGCGAGTAAAAGATTGTATCCATTGTGGAGCAATTAGGTTCCAGTACGAAGGTCCAGCCTTCTGTTGCAGAAAAGGTAAGGTCAAGGTATTTATCCCAGAGGTTCCTCAAGAGCTGCAACGATTATTTTCAAGTCAGGTAGATGAGGATGCAAAGTACTTTAGGCAGCACATTCGATATTTCAACTCCCACTTCTCCTTCACAAGCCTTGGAGTTACCCTGGACAAACGGGTCAACACCGCGGCAAGAACCGGTGTATACACCTTCCGTGCTCATGGTCAGTTGTACCACCGTCTAGACCATCTTGTACCAGGTGATCACGGCCCCAGGCATTTGCAGCTATACATTTATGATACAGATGAAGCCTTAGAACATAGGGTGAAGCGCTCTCCAGATCTAGATATCAACCTTACACAGAAGATTCTGCGTATACTGGAGAACAACCCATATGTCGAGACTTTTAAGAGCCTTGGTTCAGTTCCAGACCTAGCGGAATATAAAATTACACTAAACACAAATATAAAATTGGACCAGCGGAGGTACAATGCCCCTACAGCTTCACAGGTGGCTGCAATATGGGTTGAAGGTACTGACCCTCAACACACTTTTGAGAGAAGTGTTATTGTGCATGCAAAAGGGGACCGTCCTTTGTACATCAGAGCCTACTATGGATGCTATGATCCTTTAGCGTACCCATTATTTAACCCAGCTGGGAAGACAGGATGGAACCGTTGCCTGCCATATGAGGGACCAACACCGGCTCAGGCAGGCAATAACGATGACGATGACAACCAAGACGATGAACGAGAAGCAGGTAATGGTATCGTAACAATTGGTGACCCATCCATGAATTCCTCTAATCTTTAGTAGTAGCATTATTCATAATTCTTTGCCGCAACCATCTTGTAGATGACAACGAAGAACAAGATGATGATGAAGCCACTGAGTCTAAAAAATATGTTAGTGTGAGGGAGTATTACTGTTTCAAATTGCAGATCAGGGAAGGAATTTTTAACATCCTATTGTTTGGGGGGCGTCTTCTCCAACAGTGGCTTGTTGACATGTACATCAAAATGGAGACTATGAGGCTTGATTTCTACTCGAAGCCTCAGAATCAAAAACTCATACGTGCTGAGCTATACTAGGTAACAAAAATCTCCCCAGTCTCATCAACATACTATGACAACTTGACACACACTGGTATGTTAGTGAATTACTATAATTAAACGTGAACCAAATATGAGCCTAATGTATAGTCTTGTTGGTTATCGGCATGCTTGTATTCTAAAAGCAAGAACCAATTATGAGCCTTATTCATTTGTTTCATAGGGTGTTGTTGACACCATTGCTTCTGGAGAGACGCGTGCTGCTCAGATTGGAAAAAGAATCGTGCTCCCTCGGACTTTTCCGGGAGGTGATCGAGACATGCAGCGAAGATTCCTTGATGCGATAGCCGTTGTTCAGAGATACGTGAAGCCTGATTACTTAATCACTATGACTTGCAACCCTTACTGGGAGGAGATAACTTCCAGACTTGCACCCGGACAAACACCACAAGACCGTCCTGACCTGGTGGCCAGAGTATGCAGGGCCAAGATGCGGAGTCTGAAAGATCTTATGATAAAAAGGAAGTACTTTGGTCCGGTTGCGGCGTATGCTCATGTTACCGAGTTCCAAAAAAGGGGTCTACCGCATGAGCACTTCCTATTGATCATGGCCTCAGATAGTAAGCTGACAAATCCAGACGCCTATGATAGGGTAATCTCGGCAGAGATCCCTAGCCGTGACAAGTACCCTGTGTTGCATGGACTGGTTATCAAGCATATACTCCACGGCCCATGTGGTACTCTCCAGAAGAATTGTCCTTGCATGATAGATGGAAATTGTCGTTTTCGTTACCCTCGACAGTTTTGCCTGCAACACAACAAGGAAAGGACTCATACCTTATATATAGGAGACGAGATGATGGCCGCCGAGTTAAAGTTAGGAATGCAGTGTTGGACAACAGATGGGTTGTCCCGTACAACCCCGGACTGCTTATGAGATATAATTGTCACATTAATGTTGAAGCTTGCTCGAGCATAAAATCAGTCAAATATTTGTACAAGTACATATACAAGGGGCATGATCGTGCTTCCTTCTCAGTTGACCCGGCGGCAAATGATGGTGTTGTGAAAAATGAGATTCGGCAATACAGGGATGCAAGGTTTGTAACACCCCCAGAGTCTATGTACAGGGTATGTGCTTTCCGTATGTTTGGTGTCTCTCATGCTGTATTGCAACTACAGCTGCATTTGCCCAACATGCATATTGTTGCATTCAATGGTACTGATAACCTAGAGGATGTTATGAACCGACCGTCCTCTTCCCAAACCATGCTCACAGAATACTTTAGGACGAATGAGGTGGACCCTTATGCACGAAACTTCTTGTATAAAGAGTTCCCAGAATTCTTTCGATGGATTAAGGGTAAGAAAAAGTGGCAGAAAAGAAGCCAAAGGGGGCGCGGGCAAGTTGGAAGGATTGTTTATGCACATGCTGCTGATGGTGAAAGGTACTTTCTGAGAGTGCTTCTGAATCATAGAAGTGGTGCCACTTCATATGAGGATTTGAGAACTGTAAATGGAAGGCTTTGCTCGACTTTCAGCGAAGCGTGTGAGCTCATGGGCCTAATAGAGACTGACAAATCTCTTGACGACTGCTTGACCGAGTCTGCTACTTTCCAGATGCCATGTGCTCTAAGAAGGCTTTTTGCAACTATTCTTGTATTCTGTGAGGCGACCAACATCCGTGCATTGTGGGAGAAGCACCTGGAGTCAAGGTCTGAGGATTACCGTCGTACCCAGTCCAACCAGGCTGCGCTGGAACAGATGGTCCTTAGAGACATCTGGGATTTGGTGCATTCGATGGGCACAGATATTAAAAGCTATGGCCTCCCAGAGCTGGTTTATATTAAAAGCTATGGCCTCCCGGAGCTGGTTGAGACCGGTGATGGTTCCGGCGACCTCCTAAGGGAGGTTCGAGAGGAGTTGTCGGTCGGTGTGGATCAAGAGCATTTAGATCTATATACATCCCTGAACATTGAGCAGAGGGCTGGGTTTGAGGAAATCTTGGATCACGTGGTGAACAATAGGAAACAGGTTTTCTTTGTTGATGGTCCTGGTGGCACGGGTAAGACTTATCTCTACAAGGCGCTTCTTGCTAAAGTGCGTTCATTGGGTAAAATAGCTATTGCAACCACGGCATCTGGAATAGCCGCATCAATCATGCCCGGTGGACGTACCGCCCACTCCAGGTTCAAAATTCCGGTTAAGCTCATGGATAATAGCATCTACAGCTTCACCAAGCAGAGTGGTACTGCGGAGTTGCTTCGGAGAGCATCTCTCATAATTTGGGATGAGGTTGCCATGACGAAGCGTCAAGCAGTTGAGGCACTTGATAGGTCACTACAGGATATCATGGGATGTGTTATGCCATTTGGGGGGAAGGTTGTGGTGTTTGGAGGGGATTTTAGGCAGGTCCTTCCCGTGGTCCCGCGTGGGACAAGAGCACAAATCACTGACGCCACACTGCAAAGATCATATCTATGGGAGAGAATTAGACAAATACGCCTCACGCGTAATATGAGAGCACAGACTGACCCGTGGTTCTCCAAATACCTCTTGAGAATTGGCAATGGAACGGAGGAGACGATCGGTGATGATTATGTGCGTCTGCCTGATGACATTGTGATAGGTTACACACCTGGTGACGCACCAGTCATGAAGCTTATTGAACACGTGTTCCCATCTCTTCATGAGAACGCATCATCCGATGCCTACATGAGCACACGTGCTATTCTGTCTACCAAGAATGAGCACGTGGACAACCTAAATGCAAAGATGATTGGCAGATTTCCCGGCCAAGAAAAGGTATACTATAGCTTTGATTCTGTCGATGATGATACATGCAATAACTACCCAATTGACTATCTAAACAACCTCACTCCAAATGGCTTGCCTCCCCATATTTTGAAAGTTAAAGTTAATTGTCCTGTCATTCTGCTCCGGAATCTCGATCCTAATAATGGACTTTGCAATGGAACGAGATTGATGATTAGAGCTTTCCAAAATAACGCAATCGACGCGGAGATTGTTGGTGGACA